>NC_056626.2:51764743-51949743 GCF_002870075.4 Lactuca sativa | reverse complement strand
CGGCGTGTTATCCGCCAGTTGGATCATCAATAGAATCACTCATATAGCGGTCAATCTTCTGAGTCATTGTCAAGGTGAGTTTTCGCACTATATTATGTGCTCTAGTATATATATATATATATATATATATATATATATATATATCCTTTGTATGTTAGGATATAGTTACCCTGTAGTCTGCCATTAGGCTAATTTTGTTAATTGCATGTAGTATTAGATTATTGCCTATTGCAATAAATATATACATCGATATAATTATGTAGGGAGTTCAGGGTAGTCCAACCTCGAGCTAAAGGCTAATAGACTCGAGCAGACTAACATTATGCTAAAGGATAAAAGTATAGACCATCTATATGTTGTACGCAAAAAGTGTGGACCAGCTTCATGCTGAAGGCCAAAGGCGGACTGTGACATCCCAAAATTCACGGTCATTTTAAAATTTTTATTTATGCTTATTTGAAAATCAGAGTATTCATTTTAAAGAATAATATTGAAGAATTTGCTCCCAGAAAACATGATAAATATTCTATCAAAGCATTTCTGAAGAAATATATTTTGTTTATATTAAAACTTTGGGATGTCATCGTCAATACTCAAACATAAGCATAAACAGACCTTACATTCATTTACACTAATGATTTACATCTCCTTTAATCTCTCAGTGCAATGTAGCTTCGTATCAACATATGTGATACAAATAAACTAAGTGGGTCAGGTTGGGAACCGTGGTGAGTACATAGGGTTTTCAACCCACAATAATAAAGTTATTATGTTTCATCATCAAACAATTAACCCAATTACCCATACCCATTATCCTCTTTATTTCTTAAGGGTCTACCCTAAGAATCATATATCACTCACTCACTCATTCATTCCTAAGGATTGTTTTAAGGAATAGGCACGAAGTCCATCATTGTCAGGATTTATTTAACAGGCACTAAGTCTATAGCTGTCGATGTCCATCTGTAGGGCACTAAATCCATGGCTGACAGGGTTTATCTCTTTTATTGACAATATTTTTAGGGAGTCCACCCACAATACATGTCAATGGGTTTTAGAGTACATTTGGTGAACACATCATTCACAACACCTATAGGTTGTGAGTCTGATAATGTTCCACTGGACAGTCGGTGGTTGTCATCTATACTCTGCTAGATGATAGAGCCATCGCTTGGGTCATCTTTTTTCTTCATCTTTCACCTATCATCATCTATATCATCTTTTCATCTCTCATCTTTCATCTCTCATCTTATCTCATCTTTCATCTACCCATCTTTACCTATCATAATTATAGGTATAAAATACGTCTACAATTTAAATCAAATAAAACATGTATAATTTGTTCATCCAACATAGATATCAAGAACACAAATAATATGCACACATAGCACGTAATTTATATTAAATACTTCATATCTATGTGTAATATGAAAGTAACTATACACTCACTTGTTAAAGTGATGATTCCAAAATCGGGCAGTGCTTCGCTTCTAACAATTCTATTTTTCTTCGCGAAACCTAGTATCACTACTGCTAGATTTTAGTCTAATATTTATAGCGACTATTTACGAGTGATATTGTTTTATAAGTGTTAAACAATACTTTTCAACCACTATGTATGGACAGGGGCCAAACATGAAACACTGGAGGACATGACTATTTTGGCATTATAACACTTCTGAAATCCAACAACCCTATGCGGCCCTTCAAACCAGATTTCTCGTACCACGAGTAGTTAAAAGATATTATAATAAAACATTCTATATTTTATTTTATAATACATACATATATACACACACACACACACACACACACACACATATATATATATATATATATATATATATATATATATATATATATATATTGTTTATAAGTTCATAATAACAATATTGAACTTAAACATAAACTATACTTAAAACTAGGGTAAGCATAACTCACTTACTAAGAGGTTTGGCTAGGAACCGGGCTCTGAGGGGGCAGAATATCCGAGCCGAAAGTTTTTCTTCTCAGAGCCTTCTGGCGCTCTGGGACTCACCTATAGCACTCAAGAAGTGCTAGGGAATGGGAGGGGCTAAGAGGGGTGTTTGAGAGAGAAAGAATAGGAAAGGTGTGAGTTTGTGGGGGTGATTTGCGCCTCTATTTATAGGCTGAGTCTAGTTTGAATGTGGGGCGTTTCCTTTCTAAACGCTAGGCGTTCGTGGCTAGGTGTCATCATCTAGTGCCAAGCCGTGGTGAGGAAGTAGTGGCTCAGATCGCGCCACGTGTCTCTCTCTGGTTAGTCAAAAAACTAATTATCTTCTTAAATTCGTAACTTTTGTATACGAGCTCTATTTTTTACGTTCTTTATATCAACGTGTAGGTCTCGACAGGATATACAACTCTCGTTTAGACTCCATGAATTTTGATTTATTTTTAAAGTTATATTTTAATAGACTTAGATAGTTAAAATCCGTTAAAAATTTATAATTTTTTTATCCGACGTCCGTTTTTTACTGTCTCTATATTTTTGAGCTCCTATTAATCAGATCTTTAATTCTCATTTAGGCTATGTCAGCTAAAAATCGATCGATATAAAATTCGATTTCCAGGATGTGCACTGTTATATTAAATCTTAAAAAAATATAACTTCGTCAAACGAAGTCAGATTTGGACATTCTTTTTTGTACACTCTCATTTTAACATATAATATGAATTTCATTTAGATCGCTAAGGCTAAAAAGTAATTTATCAAAAATTCACTTTTTACGTTACGCGGTGTCGTGCCGGTTTAGCTGTAAAACTTCGACGAGTCATAACTTCTTCGTTATAATTCGGAATTCAACATTCTTTATATGTACGGAACCCTTATGACATATACTAAACTTATTTAAGATTATTTATTCTAAATAATCTTCTATCAAAAAGTCATTTTTGATGTTTATTGTCTCTAAATTGACTAGCTCGAATATGTGATCGTTACACGAACCAACTTTTTGATGAAGGTCATTATGTGTACGCATTGTATATGTATTGTGGGATATGATATTTTGGGAACTCACTAAGCCTAACGCTTAACCAGTTGTTACAAATGTTTTTTTAGGTACTTCGTGAGAAAGATAGGGTTCGACTGTACACACACATTTGCAACATGTTCTGCATAATGTAACTATAACTCTGATATATTTTAATGTATAAATTGAAAATTTTGGATTGAAAATTGGAACGTTAAAAAAATGTATACAAATTCATATTATTATGAAAATGTAGACAAACACATATTTCATAGTAAACGTATATGTATATGTTTATGTATTTATATGCACACAAATAAGTGTTTTATACATTTTTTATAAAAATGTGTTTCAATACATTTTTCTTATAAGCACCTATTTCATAATAAATACATTTGTATACAATCATAATTTTTATATAAAAATGTATATAAACATGTATTTTTATACAAATAAATACAACCATGCTTTTATATATATATATATATATATATATATATATATATATATATATATATATATATATACACATATTTAATAGTATATATTTATGTATTTTATATACATAAATAGGTATTTTATACATTTTTTTATAAAAACGTGTTTGTATATAAATGTATTTATTATAAAATAGGTGTTTACAAAAAATGTAGACATATATATATATATATATATATATATATATATATATATATATATATATATATATATATATATATATATATATATATATAGACACACACACATACACACACAAACACACAAAAACCTATTTTTATGCATATAAAACATAAATATATACAAATACATTCACTCTGGAAAAAGGTGTTTGTATAAATTAATTTATAAAAACGTGTTTATATATATATATATATATATATATATATATATATATATATATATATATATATATATATATATATATATATATATATATATATATATATATATGAGTGTGTGTGTATGTGTGTATACAAATGCGTTTATTATAAAATAGGCGTTTGCATATTTCTTTTTTATAAAATATGTGTTTAAAAGAAACGGAATTATAAAAGCTTTTATATAGAAAAAAGAATGTTTTTATGTTAAAACATGTTTTTATTGTATAAATATGATTTTATAAAGCAAAAAAAAGTAGTATTCAAAACAAAATTTTGAAAAAAAAAAAAGATGTAAAAAAACTAAATTTGGATGAATTTGTAATAAAATTTTGAAATGTTGGCTAAAAGTGTAAAATTTGGACTATATTTGTAATAAAATTTGAAATTTTGGCCAAACGAGTAAATATTGGACCAAATTTGTAAAAAAATTAAAATATTGGCAAAAAGTGTAATTTTTGAAAGTTGGATGACTTGTTGACCGGGTAAATTGGTCAAAATGAATAATTTTTTTTGTTTTTGGGACTTAATTGACGAAAAAAACATAATGACTAAATCAATTATGAGGCCTAGACATTAAGATTTATCAGTAGATTTCCCTTAATTAAATTACTAATAGATCCACTTACGAGAGCAGTGCGTACGATAGACACATTGGCGAGGTTGTTGGATTTCAGAAAAGTTATATGCCGAAATGATCTTACCTACCCGACTGTCATCACGAGCTAATCCTTACTTGATAGTCATGAAGTATTAAATTAAAATTAATAATAAATTAAAATTGGATATAAATATATAATTCATCATACCTAGAACTCAAATCTTCCTCGAAATTTAAAAAATAACTATAAATTAAAAAATTCAAGAATTTAGGTGAAATACATTAAATAAAGTTAGTAAAGTACATATGTAAAACCACAACTAAACGTAGATTGTACGTCTAGGTTTAATTATGGTAGGACAAATGCATAACTAAATTGGTATACCGTAGTTGATAAACAAAACTTTTGATTATTCAGGAAATTCAAAGAATAATTGTGTACTTCAGGACATTAGTTACTTAAAATAAAATACACTGCTTAAAACTCGTTATGATACTTATAAAACACTTATACTTGAACAACATATGCATTATAAATCATAATAAATTACTAACATGTAACACTCATAAAATTCATAACCAAAAACTTCATTTTTAATTATTAAATAAAACCATAGTTAACAAAACCTTTTGTCAAAACATAAGTCAAAGTATCCAAAGACATCATATCAAAACATCAGAGTAAACATCCCAGGCTAAAACGTCATGGTTTGTGCAATGCAGTCATCCCGAGTTCTTCCCTTTGCTACCAGAAGTACCTGAAACCAAAACTGAAAACCGTAAGCACTAAGCTTAGTGAGTTTCCCCAAACTACCACATATCATACACATAATCGCATAATCATATATAAACTTATCGTGGGCCCCGCCCCTTCATCGAGCCCCGCCCGGCATCAGACTATGTCCGGCATTGGGCAAAGCTCGGTATACATATAAACATATCAAAAAAATACACATAGAATAATCACATAACATAAGCATATAAACATTCCTCGGGCCCCGCCCAGCATCGTACCGTAATCCGGAAAGCATACAAACAATCCTCGGGCATTAACCGGCATCGGACCGTAATCTGGAAACATACAAATATAGACACATGCAAGAATCATGAAGACATTAAGCATACAAACATTCCTCAGGCATCGCCTGACATTGGACCGTAATCTGGAAGCATACAAACATTCCTCGGGCACCGCCCAACATCGAACTGTAGTCCGGAAAACATATAAACATTCATCGGGCACCGCCCAACATCAAATCTTAGTCCAGAACATACAAATATATATATGGGCCGATATTGGTGCCTTCGACCCGTTCATACAGGAGGAAACTCACCTCACACTGTTGAAGTCCCGCGAATAAATCTCTGGCTACTGGCTGACAGATCCCCGAACTGTCAATCATCAAAACATAACCCAATTAACCATTTGGGTTTCAATGCATAACCATAAATCCATACTTAGGGTAAAAGGACCATTTTACCCCTAACCTAGCTTGGTCCAAGACCAAGGCCCAAATTCACATTATGAAGGCCCAAAAGCCAAATAATCAACCAAGGCCCAACTATGTCCCAATTTTCCAAATTAGGCCCAAAACCCTCACATGGGCCTTACCCTAAAGCCTATCCAAAAACCCTAGTCCATGTACTTGTTCTTAGATGGCTCATCAAGAATCCAAGCATCTAGGCCTAACAGAAAAGTCCAACTCAAAACCCAACACAATTAGGGTTTTCACATAAAATGATGATCAGGGTTAAGTGTTCTTACTTAACCCATTAAGTACTTAATCCATTAAGTCCATCACTCCACTAGGCCAAACATACAACGTAATCGGGCATAAGTCATGACTTCAATCCACTGGTGCAAACGCGGGTCCCGACAATCCAAAACTAACATCTCCTAAAATTAGGGTTTTCTAAACCCTAATTAGGGTTTCCAACCCAAACACAAGTCAATTAGTCTAATGGTTACATTTTTGGCTGATTAAAGTTTCACCAAGCTGAGCACCACCCACTGCCACCTCGGGCAGTGGTGGTCGACGACGGCTCACGGCAGCAACCACCACCCCACGGTGGTGGTGGGGGTTTTCCTTCAATTCTTCCGCCAAGAATGCTTAAACAATCCCATTCTATTAAACACACTTACAACACCATAACATATACACACCCACCCCCTCACAGTGGCTGGTGGCGGCAGAAGTAGACAATCATGGCAGCAGCCATCATGGTTGGCTGCGATGGTGGTTGTTTGTGATTTTCAGCCATCTACACACACATACGACTGAACACATTACAGCAACACACCTACTGGCGAGCACACACAAACATGAACACAACTGGTCCGCCTTAAGGTGGTGAACCTCGACCGGAGCAACTGAAAAGGAAGGTGGTATGGGCGGCGGCTAACTGCTGTGGAACAAGGTTAGAGGCAAAAGGGGTAGTAGAAATGGCACCAGCAACAGCCGAGTGCGGCTGTTAACGGCGACAAAAAAGAAGAAGAAAAAGGAGGAGGAGGAGGATGGCAGAATGGTGGCAGCGGACACACCCGAAAGTCACGCCGTCAACTTGCTCTCGCCGGAAGATAGAAGCTGCGACGCTCGGCGGGTCGACTGATTGGAAAACAAGCAAAGCGGGTGGTGGCGGCTGAAGGATCTCATATGACGGCTGAGGAAACATGTGCTAGGGTTAGGGTTCGTTGATGCATCTTCACACGGTAGGGAAAAGACCACCGGGTTCAAGTCCCATGTTATTTCCAAAATTAAGCTCATTTTTCCAAGTTCAGTCCCTCCTCCACAAAACCTTGTCAACTTTAATCCAATATTTACCAAACATACCCTAACTTCTGAAATTATTTTCAAATTAAATCCATAATTTACCAAACAGCCCTCCAGCTTCAAAATTCTTTACAAAGTAATCTGAAAATTACACTCTTAACCCCCAAAATCCAAATTATATCATTTAACCCCCAAAACCAACGCCTTGCTAAATTATTCCAAATTTAGGACTACTATTCATTTATTAATTTTATCTATCTATTTATTTAATAAACTAAATGTTACAATTCTCCCACACTTAATTTAGATTTCGTCCTCGAAATCATTCCTTACCAACCCCAACAAACTAGCAACCTGAGCAACAAGGCTATAACCTCGAGCATACTACAGCCTTCCCAAAGCAACCGAAACCAACCCTCGCATGGTTCTCTAACTTGCAGATGAATGAATTCCTTGCAACATGATCACATTTACTCAATCTAAAATCTGAAGTCTCGAGATGGTTTGACTCCCTGACAAACGCCCATACTGATCCAAAGCTGAATCCATCCCATAAATTTCCCAACTGACCACTCAGCTTCTGATATTAGGGATTTCCATTAGAAGCAGAATCACTGACCAACTATCCCCTACAGATCACTTACGTTTGACGGTAGGCTCATATAATCCTTCGAGTGGGGGATCCATCCCTGCAACGGTTAGACTCAAACGAGAGCTGCGTAACAGGGTCGAATCAATTACTCTGAAATTATTTAATCCCGCTGCAAGTGACTTAGCACTTTCCATCATCAAGCTACTCCACACACATGAATCCCTAAATCACTACTACTGTCCAAAGCATCACACTGCCTCTTATTTGCTTTCCAAAGGCAACCGAGACCTCCCTGGTCCCCAATTTTTCTGTAATACTAAATTCTTTTCCAGTTGTTGAGCCAAGAGTAACTTCACAGTCGCCCCACACGACTTCCGAAGAGGACTTCAGCTATCAGAATCTGCCTACCATATCGCCACTCATGGCTCCATTATTCCTTCTGACCTTCCCGATCATGACAGTCCGACTACCTGTCGCCATCGAATCGAATATGAAAAGTGAATGCTACGAGAACCACTATAGTCCTACATCACGCCTAGTCTCCAACGACCCACCGTTTCCCGAATCCGATCATACTGTGGCCTACTCACATTCGTGCGATTGACCCTCCCTGACCTAAATCATCTGAAGGAATCCGTGGGTGAATCACAAATCTGTCACATTCTCACTATCGAATAGGGACCGGTGAATGATACCGGCCACCCCACAATGTTACAGCACTCCCATACTAACTGGCCACTAGAGAATGCTACGGTCCACCCCCACAGTCTTAATATACCACTATACCAACGACTAACTAACGAATGCTACGAGCCGCCCCCGCAGTCTTACAATGTTTTTACTCTATCTGCCAGCTAGTGAACGCTACGGGCCACACCGCAGTCTTACAACACTTCTACACTACCTGCTAACTAGTGAATGCTACGGGCCACACCGTAGTCTTACAACACTTCTACACTACCTCCTAACTAGTGAATGATATGGGCCACACCCCAATCTTACAACACTTCTACACTACTTGCTAACTAGCGCTACGGGATGCCCCATAGTCTTACCATATTCCCCACGCTATCTGGCTGTTGGTGAATGCTACGGCTATCCCGCATTCTTACAACACCTTTCATGCTATCTGGCTGCTAGTGAATGCTACGACTATCCCACAGTCTTACAACACGTCCCATGCTATCTGGATGCTAGTGAATGCTACGGCTATCCTATAGTCTTACATCACTTCCCACGCTAACTGAACTGCTGACCATGGTCTTACTGCTGATTACCAATCCGGACACACCCAAAGTCGAGCACACACACGGTCTAACATCCCACATTGAACTCATGTCCTGACTGGGATCCTCAACCTGGTTCCCCATAGTCTACCACACATCAATCAGATGTGGTCCCAAAGTCAGAAAGTTTCCCGAACTTCCAATTCACATTATCCTCCATACAGGCAGCCACTCGGGCCACTTTTTCCTTTCCTGATGGGGATACGAGCTCATCCCAATTTCACACTTGCTTCTGTCCTAGGTACCTAAATGGTTCTCCCCCGCTTCGATCCAACTAAGTCTCCACAACATACAAGAAATGGAAGGATTTATGATCCTTCCTACCTTCCAATGACCAATATGCTGACAACCGGCGCTTACTAATGCTAGCGATCCATTACTAGCTGAACTTAAAATACCATATCCCCTCTGAAGACTAGATGAACACTTTTTGATTCCCAACAATACTGATAACTCCAGATGCTTGAAATGATACCACACTCGAATCTTGATGACCAATAAACAGATGCTCCCACCAATACCTCAGCAACGAGCCACTTCCATTGGCGCTTCCATCAGCCAATCAATAACAATTACTAAAACCACTGAATCATGACGATGCTGAATAACCATCCTGCGGAACCTTGGCCGCATACCTTCCACATAATACTCATGAACCGATCTCAACCATACACCAAGATAATACTGAACACTCCCAATCCACAAATAGGGAAATAAACTTTCGCTAATAATTCACGACATGCGAATGGAATATGACATCACTTGAAGATATAACTCAAACACAAACAGGGTCTCTTACCCAAACCCTTGGAACGAAAAAAACTTCGTCGTGCGGTTTCCGCAAGTGCTGCACTGAATCTGGCCCTGGTAGCCTCTCAAAAGTTGATCTGAAATCTTGGGTCTCTTCCCGGGACCCCCAAATATATGCACTTGATCTGGTCCCCTCTTCCCAATGTGCTCCAAGTCAATCTCCCGCTTTCGGGCACTAGAAATCATATCATCCAGTGTCTCGCACCCCGAGATACTCACGAACTCCCTGATATCATTTTGTGGTATATTATGATACATCACCTTCTTCATTTCCTCATCTGCTACATACTGCGGTACCAAATAAGCTCTCTCCCGAAACTTGGAAGTGATCTCTGCCACAGTCTCAATAGTCTGGCGGAGATCCAGAAACTCTTGTGCCAACTGTTGTGCCTCAATCATCGGGGAAAAATCTGCCTGAAATCTGGTCAAAAAGTCATCCCATGACATAACATAGACCGCATCATCACCAACCTCAATACCAATATCTTCCCACCAATCATGTGCCCTGTCCTTTAGGAGGCAGGAAGCAAGTCGGACCTTGTCCCCTTCGGGAAAACAACTGGTACGAAAATCGTTGGCGACATCTGCCAACCACCTGATGCTAGCAATGGGGTCCCTAGCCCCATGATAATCTTGAGCTCCACAAGCTCTGAATTCCAAAAATGTCAACATATGTGTCCCCATCATGGCCTCCATCTCAGTGCAAAATGCGCTCAGTTTCTCATCAAGAATCTTCAAAATGCCCTCCTTGACCGCACTGAAGATCACAGGAGTCTGGTAATGATATTGCACGTAATCTTAAGTGAAATTAACGCCCTCATCTGATCATCGAGCTACCCGCCTCCAGAGTCCGATCCTGATTTCTTTCCGGCACCAGAACTGCCATCTGGTCTACCACGTAGTGTCATCATACTCGAAAGTATACAATAAATATCATCTGAATACTCATCATAAATCGAGGGATCACACACACTACAAGTTCCCTAGTTTTATCTCAACCCTCCTTGACTCGAGTATGGATCCTCTGCTTTTAGTAGTACGAGCCCATACTTCCTTCCACATATATCCGTACTTTCCTCAAGAATTTCCTTGACTCCACCAAGTCCCTTTCACTACTATGACTTTCCATGCTAATCTCATCCTAGGCTTACCCTAGGGTAATCTCCGACCCACTCTCCGTCATCAGCTGCATAAGAAGTCCCTGCTACATTTCCCTAACTAGCTTGCGAATACTATTACATATTAGTAAGACCAGATAATTCTTCGAATGGGAGGTCTCTCCTACAATGGTTGGACTCAAACAAGAGCTACGCAATAGGGCTAAACCTAACCTTCTGAAATTATTTAGTCCTCATATATGTAACTTAGCGTATTCGTTTACTAGTTAGTTAAAGGTAACTAGGAATCCTAAATGCATAAAGCAAGCAACATTCGAGCATTAAGTAACCAAAACCAAGCATACCCTAATCAGGCTATCATATCACTGACTAATCAGTACTAGCCAAGGGCGTATCCACCAAGGGCTTAGTTAGGTCCTAAGACCTACCTAAGTTCTCAATTCCATTTACAATGCATATAATAGAAAAAATAGGAACTACTTTAGAAAAAACAGAGGACCTACCTTGAGTTTGTTTTTTTTTTTTTAAAAAAATCTTAAAAACCCATTTTAAAAAGAGAAAAATACAAGTTATTAAGGGCAATTTGTTATTTTAAATTATGGGATTAATAACAAAAAGTTAACCACTCTTAATCAGCACTCTCAAAATATTAATAAATAAATAAGTTGCTCTAGTAAAAAGAAGTCCACATGCCAAAGACTCTCACTCTCCGTTCGCTGCTTTATCAATGGACTAATAATAAACTAATTTTTCGTTAAACTGTACGCGTTTTTCAGTTATATTTCAATCGGTTTTTAAAAATTTTAATCGGTGGCACTTGATCGTTTTTAACCGATTGAACCGGTTCAATTATTTTAAGGTACATGACCCGACCCGATCCGACCTCCAAAAGTTTAGTTGATTTTTTATTGGTTTCACTTAATTAAGGAACCACGTGATTTTTTGTTCTAAATTCACCACTGATACTAGCATGCAGTTCAATAAGCTCATACAGTAGGCATACAAGGCATCCTTCGTAGATCCTTAGCCCTAATCTAGCATGCACTTCACATATTCACAATTTATAGCATATCATAAACGTGTATGGGTAATTTGGGAGAACTTACTTAAGCTCGGCTGATTGCATGCACCACATCCTTTTATCTTTTAAAAATCCTTTTTATAGAAATGATTTTCTTTTTGAAAACTTTCATACCATGTCCTCAGTTTGATTTCAGACACACCCGAAAGTGTGCCCGAATCCCTCAAACCAAGGCTCTGATACCAACTTGTAACACTCATAAATTTCATGACCAAAAATTGCATTTTTAATTATTAAATAAAACCATAGTTATCAAAACCTCTCACCAAAACATAAGTCAAAGTATAGAAAAACATAACAATCATGTTTATAAAACAGAACATCATATCAAAACATTAGAGTAAACATCCCAAACTAAAAACATCATGGTCTGTGCAATGCAATCATCCCGAGCTCTTCCCTTTGCTACTAGAAGTACCTGAAACCAAAACTGAAAACCGTAAGCACGAAGTTTAGTGAGTTTCACCAATCTACCACATACCATACACATAATCACATAATCTCATATAAACATATCGTGGGCCCCGCCCCTGCATCGGGTCCCGCCCGGCATCGAGCAAAACTCGATATACATATAAACATATCAACAAATACACATAGAATAATCGCATAACATAAGCATATAAACATTCCTCGTGCCCCGCGCGATATCAGACCGTAATCCGGAAAGCATACAAACATTCCTCGGTCATTGCCCGACATCGGACCGTAATCTAGAGACATATAAATACAGACACATGCAAGAATCATGAAGACATCAATATTAGATGCATTCATCCTAAAGGGTGAAGACATCTTATAAGGCTAATTGGTGAAACATATATAGGGAAAGTAGCAGTGGGGGTGGAAGCGACATCCATAGTGATAATAGAGGCGGTCCAAGAGTGTGCACCTACAAAGACTTCATGAACTACAAACCAAGATCCTTTTATGGCAACAGGGAGTAGTCGGTCTGATCCGCAAGATTGAAAAGACTGAATCGGTTTTTATGTATTTCTATTGGTTTTAAATATTTTCTAATGTTTATATATTGTTTTATGAACCCTTCTATATATATATATATATATATATATATATATATATATATATATATATATATATATATATATAGAGAGAGAGAGAGAGAGAGAGAGAGTTAAACTCAAATGTTTTTACTATCTATTGTGTACATGTAGAATTGATTCTGAACCAATCAGTTTAGTTATTTTAATAAAGTAATTAATGCATATTAAATGCTGAAGATTTAATTATTATTCATTATATCTTCAACATAAAATATATATTAATTACTTTTTTAAAATAACTAAAATTATTGGTCAAGAATCACTCATACATGCATACAATAGATAGTTAAAACACAATAACCTAACTATATATATATATATATATATATATATATATATATATATATATATATATATATATATATATATATATATATATATATTGTATATTTTATGTTTGGTGTTTAAGATTTTAAGAGTTTTGATACATTTATTATATTAGTAAACTTTAAAGTTTAAGCTTATTTTGAATTGTCATATTTTCATCCACTTTTCATCCAATGTTTTCACTTTTAAACTAATTATAGAAAATAATCAAATGTGGTTGGATTCCGTTCATTACAAAACTTTTATTTATAAAACCTTTATTCACGTTTAACAATGTTGAAGAACATGAAAATCATCATTCACAAATCTTAAATATATGTTGGTATATATCATTACCAATAAAATTATTAGTATCCAAACAAGTTGATACAAACTATATTTGGTACGATAATGATAACAAAATTTTAATACCAACTATAATTGGTACAGTACACGATTTAAGAAAAAATTATCAGTATCATATCAATTCAACCGCTAATATTTCCAGTCTCAAAATTTATTTTTTATGTCATTATAAATTAAATTTTTTATATAGTTGTAAACTAAGGTTTTATATTATGTAATCCTCGATATAAATCAAAATTATGATTGCGACAAACTTATTTTACTATTTTTATTAATTTTTATCTTTACAATAAGTTTAAGCTGTTTAGCCTAAAGTTTTTATCATAATTTTTATTGTGTAGTACTTACTACAAATCCAAATATATCATTAAAATTATTTTAATTATATCTATATTATAATATAGTTCTTTTTTTCAAATATATATTAATCTATTAGACATGACATATTCTATTTCAAAATTCATTTTTCTTTATATCACTAAAAATACATTAACACTTTTTTGTATATATAAAATTAAACATTTATATCCATATAAAATTAATAAATTGCTCATAATTTTCTATTGTATATAATATCTTAAATAAACTAAGATATCAAAAAATTAATTACCACGTTATAACTTCATAACTTCAAATCATTACCCAAATGAAAGTAAAAGCTTCGGAAAAATGGGCTGAAAAGCCCAATGGGTTTTTCCGTGGGACCGGAGGATAGACAGAAAGTTTGGATTTGATTGGTATTTAATGAGTATGTACGTAATACGTTTGCTCAATAAAAGAAATAATAGAAAAAAAAAAAAAAGTGTTTCCATCCCTTCCACCTGTCTTATATGCCTTTTTCAATTTTTACCGATTAATTCTATGTCGGTGTATATTGTCTATAATTTTATTTATTTTTTGAGTAAGTTATAAAAATACTCCCTCCAACTATTGTAATATGCAATTTCAGTCTACTGATGATTGGTCATCTGGTTTAACTCCGTTAGAAACGTTAAAGCATTGTAAAACAAAAATTCTTATATTAATAAAAGAATAGTTTTAATATTCTTTTGACATTAGTCATTTTAATACAACTATTCATCAATATTATGCCACGTATCACAAAGATACATTAAGCAAATCATTATCACAATTAATGATGATAAAGTTTTAAATAATAGAATTTAATCTTTTTATAGAAACATTTACTTTTTTTAATTATATATTAAATTTGAAGTTATAAATAATTTTAAAATTTTGGTATATCTCTTAATTAATATTTTATTTAAACAAATTGATTAATAAGTATAAATTTATACTATGAAAATTTAATTAATTTAGTAACCGTGATTTCCATGGGATATAAACTAGTATTAGATATATACAAGACCATAATGTATATAAGAAAAAGAAAAGCGTAACCCTTCTCCTCCTTTTATCAATTTTTATCCAATCATCTCCCCTTGCTCTTTTCTTAACCTTGTTGGAACCCAAATACATGAACTTAGGAGCCTTCCAAACCAAAATCAAAAGGCATGGTCTTCCGACATTCGAGATATGACACATGGTGACATCGAGACTAGTGATATTATCATCAACACCGATCATCCGGACTTAAGTTATTGATGTATTTCTAATCAGGCAATAGTTATGTTGAAATATGTTACACTCTCTTATGGTCAAACTTAATATAAAATCATTTTGGGGTAAGTTTTGTATGTTTCTATTTCTTTTTGGGTATATTATGTAACTTATGCAGGTTATCAGGTTTTAGCGTGAGTCGTGGGTTGCTCCATGGAGCTTCTACTGATTCCTTTACCCGATAGTATTTATTGTGTATTTTGGAGATCATTTGTAACACACTCGTTTCATTTCTCTAATAGAACTCTCTCATTTTTCATATTAGGGGTTGTTCCTATTAGGGTTTGTTCTTCTGTGAAGTTCGTTCTTCTGTTTCTTGTATTCATATGAGTGTGAGTGTGAATGTAGTGAGGTTTTCCTTTGTATGTTGATGTATAATCAAATTGGTTTATAGTGAATAAATTGTTCAAGTTGAGAATCTCTTGAATTTTTACTTTCTTCACATGGTATCAGAGCTTTTAGGCTCCGATTCCTCTTCTCCGACGCTCATTGGTGGTTTTTCTCTTCGATCGTCGATATAAAAAGTTTTTTTTCTAATCATTTGCTTGTTTTATGTTATTTTGTCATGGTTTACTTTCGATCTAGGGTTTCTCTTTGAAATCTCTAGGGTAGCTACATAAACTGTAATTTTTTCAGCTATTCGTTTCAATATAGGGTTTACGCCTCTTTCTTCCCAATCAAAACAGATAATTGAGTTTTTTTACTTAAGATCCTGGTACTACGAGTTCTTTTGTGTTCTTGCAGTGCAATTGCTTGCTGTTTGTGGTGTATATTTCATTTGTTGGAGTTTCGTCGACTGGATTTCAGTCGATTAATCGCCTTGTCTAAAATAACTCTCTAGGGTTGGATTTTATCAATGATAAACCCTAGTAGGGAACGAACAAAGAGAGTCGACTCTTCCTCGTGTCTGCTCGTCGGCTCTGTAAGGATTTTCTTGTTCTTTTTTCATATCTTTCTAATATTGCATTGGGAGATCCTAGTTGTCTTGTGTACACTAATTATTTTTTACTTTTGTCTATATCTGATTGTTGATTGGTTTTCTTTGACTCTATGTTGGTTGTCCTAGGCCCCACGAAACATGGTGACCATCTGGACTTAAGATTAATACAGGTGTATGTTTTGTTTTTTGTGTTTTTCTTCCCCGTTCTCATGGATCGTCCTGATAAAACTCCTGGAGGAAGCGGAAAGGATGATCAAAATAACTTTGATGATCCTCTCTATGTTCATCCGCTTGATAATGTTGTTACAACTATTGTTACAATGAAATTAGCTGGTAATGAAAACTTTAGGCCGTGGAGAAGTTCTATGTCTAGAGCTCTTAGGGACGTAAATAACTTGGATTGTTTTTATCAAACTTTAAAAAAGAATGATGTTGATGAAGCTAAAAAGTCTAAATATGATAGGGCTAATGTTTTTGTCTGTTCTTGGCTTCTGTCTTCTATTTCCGATTCCATCTATTAGAATCAAGCTTATTCTGATGTTGCTGGGGACATTTGGAAAAATCTTTTTGAAACTTATAATAATTCTGATGGATATGTTGTTTTCAATATTCACCAATAGATTAATTCTCTTAAACAAAATGGAATTTCGTAGTCTGATTACTTCAATAAGCTTGATTCATTATGGAAGGAATTTGATGGTCTTACTAGTTTAACTGAGTGTACCTATGAGGCTTGAATTAAAATTAAAGATCATTCTAATCTCATGAAACTTATGTAGTTTCGTAGTGGACTAGTGGTCTTGATGACTCTTATAATCAAGACAAGAGCCATATTTTACTCATGGAATCGTTACCTAATGTCAAAACTGATTTTTCAATATTGTCTAAGGAAGAGTCTCTTCAAAGAAATGGTTATTTGTCTTCTCTTTAGTCTTCTCAGTCTTCATCTAAATCTCATTCTACTGCCTTCAATAGTAGGTTCAATAATAGATTTAACTAAAATAATTCTAATAAAAATAAGAATCAAGTTGTTCAGTCCAAGAATTGTGGTATTAAAGGTTATTCCATAGAAAAATGTTACAAGTTAATAGGCTATACTAAGGACTTCAAACCACAGAGTGAATCTAATAATCAAAATAACTTTAACAAAAAAATTTATGTTAATTCTGCTACCACTTCTTCTAGGAGTTCTAATACGTCTAATCTATCTGAGTCTATTAGGGAATTTGAGTTCACCAACTTACTAAGGATCAGTACATCAAGTTTTTACAACTTATCAATGATAAGAAAACAAATGAGGAAGCAACTACTAGTGCTAATATGGCAGGTACTTGCTTGTTTCAAGCTTTTAGTTCTTCTGTTAACTGCTAAAAATGGATTATTGATTCAAGAGTCAATCAAAATATGATTGCTTCTAAATCCCTTCTTCATGACACTGTGGATGTGCCTAAATTGGATCTTCTTGTTAGTTATCCTAATGGTACTTCTGTTAAAATTGAAAATTTTGGTAATATGAACTTGTATGATTCCTTAACATTATTTGATATCTTTGTTGTTCCGGATTTTAATGTAAATCTGTTATCTGTTCATAAAGTCTACATATATAGTAACTGTGAGGTCATTTTTAATGAGCATAGCTATAAAATTCAGGGTTTAAAGTCAAAGGAGATGGTGGGGAATGATGGAGAATCTAGAGATCTCTATTACATAAATAGTTTTCCTTCAAGTAGTTTTTCTTGGATTAATAGTTCTTGGTCACCCCTTTAATCAATAGACTTGGTCACCCCTCTAATCAAACTATAGTTTCTTTAAAAAACAAACTTAAATTTGGAAATGAAGTCCTTCCTCCTTGTGATATATGCCATAAAGCTAAGCAAACTAGAGAGTCCTTTCCTATTACTCAACATGTCACATCTAAACTTGGTGAGTTAATTCATCTAGATGTACGAGGACCTTATATAGTGACCACCATAGAAAGATTTAGATATTTCTTGACTACCGTGGATGATTTCACTAAAGTTACTTGGGTCTACTTGTTGAAGTCAGAGGATGAAGTTTATGATAATGTTCTTTTTTTTAACATTCTTTTAATCTGTTTAAAGTTAAAATTAAAGCTATTAGGTCAGATAATGGAACTGAAATTTTAAATCATAAAATGAGACAACTATTTGAGTCAAAAGGAATTTTACATCAAACTTCATGTGTTCATAATCCACAATAAAATGGAGTTGTGAAGAGAAAACACAATAATATTTTAAATGTTGCTATGTCTTTGATGTTTCAGTCTGGTTTCCCTCTTAAATACTGGGGATAAGCTATTTTAACTTCTGTTTTTTTAATTAATAGAACGCCTACATCTGTTTTAAAGGGTGCTTCTCCTTATGAGCTTGTTTATAAACCTTCTCCTACTTTTGATAAACTTAAGAGTATTTAGTTGTTTATGTTTTACAACCAAATTGAATAATTTTGATAAATGTAACGCCTCATATTTTAGACCAAAATTTTCCTTATTAATTTACCCAAAAATTAAGGTTTCACGAGCCAAGTTATCAAATACATGATTATCCAACACAACCATTATCACAAAATATTAGAGTTCATAAACTGTCCCAGTATTAAATCTCCTAGTGAGTATGTACAATCAGACATTCGCCTTCGCACGGTCCTCAGAAGTACCTGCCACATATAAATCAACAACTGTAAGCACAAAACTTAGTGAGTTCCCCAAGATACCACATATAGCACAACATAAATAAACAACTATGGGTTATCAGCAACCCTGGGGACTACCAGCAATCCCAGTGGGCTAACAGCACGCCCTGTGGGTTATCAGTAACCCTGGAGACTATTAGCAGCCTCAGTCACATATAAACAACATAACATAATAATAACAGCTAGACCCCGTTGGTCATCACATATAGATGTATTCTACCACACATGTGAGAATAAGTGAGGAGACTCACCTGATACTGATGACAAGTAAATCTCACACCCGAACTTTCCGAACTAGACTTCTAATCAACAAAATAATTAACCCTAATTAATAATTAAGATTTAAAACTCAACCCGCGAGTCCAAATCCCACAGCTAAATCCTCTAAGGGAAAAAGACTATTTTACCCTTCCCATGGTCCAAAACCCTAAATTTTGACCAAAAGTCAAAAGTCAATGAAAGTCAACTACCCATCACATACGATGGGCATACACTTCCTTAAGCGGGGCATACAACGTAATCAGAACCCATCGGGGGGGGGGGGGGGACCGACTACGTGGGGCGTAGCCAGGAGTATGCCCGATGAACTCCGTCTGCTTCTACTTTCACCAACTTTGTGCCTTAATCCCTTAAGACAGCTAACCCAACCTCAGATCTGACTATTCTAAGATATCTTAACCCATAAAGTCGTTGGCTTTAAGCATTTGCATGGCTAGGAAGGACCCAATGCAACAATCTTTAACTTCTAACACACTCTAAGATGCTTTACTCATGCATGAGTTAAAGGGAATGAGCAAGCAACCATTTTTATGAATAAACGGGTCCTAAAATGCATGAAAGGACAACTACAATTCCCTGGAGTTCTCCAAACTTATAAAGGTCCAATCTTGGGGACAAAAGTTCATAAAATTTAACCATGTAGATCTAATGGAAAACTTACCAAGGTATAAACTTTATACCTAAAAATGATGCACCAAGAGGAAAGGTTCCTGGATCTACAAGCTTACAAGCACTCACTCCTTCTTCTCTTAACTCCTTCTTCAACAAAATGCACCAACAACACTCAATAAGCTCACAAAACTCATACAAGCAACTCAAACTCGAAATTAGGGCTTGGGGAGGGAAGGATGACTGATAAGGATGATCAAATGAGATATAACGTTGTTTATATAGGGGACAACCCTTAAGATTAGGGTTTGGAGTCTGGGCTAGTACGTACGACGTACCACACGTACGCCCAACGTACTAGCAGATCATCTGCATTCCAAAATGCACGAGTACGCTACGCATACCCACGAGTACACCCAACGTACGACCCAAAGTGAAGCTTTTCTTCTCAAAGGACCAATTGAGCACTTTCTCATAAAATAAAGAGTAATAATAATAATAATACCTGATATTGGAATGTTACAATTAATTTTCTGAAAGAGCTGATAAATGTATATTTCTTGGTTATTCTTCTGATAAAAATGGCTATAAAGTTCTTAGTCTTTATTCAAATCTTATTTTTGTTTCCACGGATGTGAAATTTTATGAATTTGTGTTTCCTTTCAAGTTAAAGTCTTCATATTTGACTAGTAAATCCATGTCCCTTTGTGTTCTAGTGATCCTTTTTCCAATGACGAGTCATTGTATTCTAGTTCTCTTCTTGATAACACTAGTTTAGATGACTTGAGAAGTGTCCATCAGTTGGATGGTGCTAGTGCAGGTCACAACCTGGATGAGACTAGTCCCTTTGATGCCAGCAACCAGACTGGCGAGGCACATGTGCCTCATTCTGGTGGGACGTTTCCAAGTTCTTCTACTTGGACTGATGAAAATGGTTAAGTTAATATTATTCCTTTTAAGGGTTGGTTTACTAGGATCAATAGGTTAGGTCGTGATATACACTTGCCAATTAGATTTAGTTACTATGTTGTGGAGGGAAGGCACAATATAGAATTGAACGTTTTGTTAACTATTCTGCTCTTAATAATGAAAATCTGTGTTTTTTTTTCTAATCTTACTAAGACCACTAAACCCAAAACTTATAGTGAGGCTACTTTAGATCTAAATTGGATAAAATCAATTAATGAGGAAATGGAGGCCCTTTATAGGAATAATACTTAGGAAGTCACTGATCTTCCTAAAGGAAGAAAGGCTATAGGATGTTGTTGGATTTCTAAAATCAAATATATGTCTAATGGTGGAACATAAAGGTATAAATCTAGGCTAGTAGAAAAAAGATATAGTTAAAGGGAAGGAATAGATTACGAGGAGACGTTTTCTCCTATGGCTAAGATTGTTACTGTTAGAATTGTTTTTTTTTCCTTAGCTATTCATCATTTTTGGCCTTTTGTATCAGCTTGACATAAATAATGCTTTTTATATGGTGATTTGTCTGAAAGTGTTTATATGCAACTTCTTGAAGGATATCATTCTAAGGGTAATATCAGAGTTTGTTAGATAATAAAATCTCTTTATGGGCTTAAACAAGCTCTTAGCAAGTGGAATGGAAAGTTGTGTTATTCTCTTTCAACTTTTGGGTTACGCAAAGTATTAATGATTATTCATTGTTTGCCAAAAATTATGAAAGTACTGTTTTCATTTTGTTAGTTTATGTTAATGACATCCTTATCACTGAAAATTGTAATGTGGAATTTTTTGAAATCACTATTTTTTATTAAGGATTTAGGAGAACTAAAATATTTTTTGGGAATTGAAGTTATTAAAACCGATAAAGGAATTTTTCTTAATCAAAGGAAGTATTGTTTGGAGTGGTTGCATGAATTTGGAATGCTTGCTTGTAAACCTGTTAAAACTCCTCTTGAAGCAAATTTGGTTATTAAGAGAGAATGCGATTTAGATAGTTCTGATTATGTGCTGAATACAACTGAGTTCCAGAACTTAATAGGAAAATTGATTTGTTTGACTATGACTCGTCCATACATTTCATATGTTGTTTAAATTTTAAGTCGATATATGCATAAACCATACAAGTCACATTTGAAACTTGCATTTAGACTTTTGAGATATCTAAAAGATAGTCCAGGTAAGGGTGTTCATATATCAAAGAATATTTCTTTTGATCTTATTGGCTTTGTGGATGTTGATTGGGCTAAATTCCTTTTCATTCGAAGATCTGTAAATGGATATCTTGTTTATTTTGGTGGTTCTCTTATGTCTTGGAAAAGCAAGAACCAAGGTATTGTTTCTTGTTCTTCGATTGAATCAGAGTATATAACTTTAGGATCCGTGACTTGTGAAGTGATCTAGATTCTGAAGTTGTTATTTGATTTGGGCATAAAAAATTTAACTCATGTGAATATTTCCTGTGATAATGAGTCAGCCATTAAGTTGACCTTAAATCTTGTGTTTCACGAAAAAACCAAACATTTTGAAGTTGACCTTCATTTTGTTCGGGAAAAAAAATTGAAAATAGTGTTTTAAAAGTAAATAAAATTGAATCCTTAAATCAAAATGCTGACATTCTGACCAAAGTGCTTAGAAATGCTCAACAGAGTATATTTCTAATCGACTTGGTTTAGTTGATTCATTAATTCATTTTGGGGTAAATTTTGTATGTTTCTATTTCTTGCTAGGTATATTGTGTAACTTATGCAGGTTGTCGGGTTTTAGCGTGGGTCCTGGGTTGCTCCATGGAGCTTCTACTGATTCCTTTACCTGGTAGTATTTATTGTGTATTTTGGAGCTCATTTGTAAACTCGTTTCATTTCTCTGATAGAACTCTCTTATTTTCATATTAGGGTTTGTTCATATTAGGATTTGTACAAATTTAGGGTTTGTTCTTCTGTGAAGTCCATTTTTCTGTTTCTTATATTCATACGAGTGTGAGTGTGAATGTAGTGAGGTTTTCCTTTGTATGTTGATGTATAATCGAACTGAATAAATTGTTCAAGTTGGGAATCTCTTGCGTTTTTTTTACTTTCTTCACAAGTTATAAGTTTGTCCTATTTCTATTATTTTTCTAGGTTTCTAGTCTTTAGCTTTAGGGTCTGTCTCATTGCTATGGTCCATGTTTTCTCAAGTGTGTTCCTTTGCACTCGTTAGTTGTACTATTTTTTATACTTTTATAATAATTTGCCTCGAGCTCTACCTCTTTCCAAAAAAAAAACTTGGCCTCACTGACAACCCACTGGTACTCCCTCTCTGTATCTGTATCTAGAGTCACCACCTCCACCACCACCCCTCCGTCTCCACCCACCACCACTAATCATGCATTATGTCTATACAACCCTTTCACCCTATAAGAAAATATTGGATTGTCGCCGAAATAATCGTTTTGATTGTAATTGTGAGATGGATTCAATTTTTTTTGTCTTATATGATGTTTTTAAAAATCTAGATGATGAGTTTATATTTCATGTTTTATTTCCTTTTTGATGTTATCATATATCTAATCGATTTTGTATTTGTTGCTTTGATGTTTCTGGGTTTGCTTCAATATCTTTTTGTTCTTCATTTAGATGAGTTTGATCCATTTGGGGCATCAATTCAGTTATATAGGTATGGATTACATCAATTTGATACTTTAATTTGGGATTTGAGTGTGATTTGTGTTTGGATGGATAAAAAAACGTTTAGGTTATGTAGATGTTTCTATGTTCGCTTTCCACATACATTTGTTCCTCATTTAGATGGGTTTGATAGATTTAGATGACATGCGCAATGTGTTGAAGATGGTGGTTGGAAAGTAGCGACAAAGACAACTTGGGAAGGAAGGTGGGGGGATGGGGGGTGGGGGGGGGGGGGGGGGGGCGAAGGAAGGAGATGTTGGCAAGAGATGGTTGTAGGGGTGGACGCTTAAAACGTATTAATAAAATTAAGGAAATTATAAGACAAAATTGCAAAAATGGTCCCTGTGGTTGGCAAAATTATGTGCTTTTGGTCCAAAATGAAACGTTGGTGCACCACTGGTCCAAAATTGGATATTTTTATTGGTTTTGGTCCCTATAAACATGAAAAGAATATAATACCCCTTATATTTGTTTTTTTAATTATTCTATATTTATTTAACTGTTTTTAATTAAACAAAAATAAAAAAGGGGCCACCTCTACTTCTTTCTTCGCCTTCTTCGGAAACCCCTATCCGCTTCTACAACCTTTTCCCCCTCCTTAGTTCAACTCCACTACCACCTCCCTGTTGTCTATCATTACTAATTCAAGAAACCAAATTTTGAAAAAAAAAGTAGGATTGTTTTTCTGGTGGTTTATTTTTCTAAGAAATGGGTCCTGATTTTGGTTAAGATTTGAAGAATATTTATGGATTTAAAGTTTATTTTTTTTATTCTGTTCACTGTTGTTCCTTCATATATGTTCATCTTGTTCCTTTTCCAGATCATAAGAAATTTGTGTTAAATACATCATCATTATATACCTCTCTATAATTTTTGTTCGAGATGAAGATATGAAAAGAACACCATCCTAATGTTTTTCAGTTTTTGTAACCTCAAGAGAAGAAGGAAGTCGGCGACGACCACAATTGGCGGTGGGAGGTGGGGCTTCTATCGTCGTCGGAGGCAAGGTTGGCGCCTTGGCTTCATCTCGTCCAAATTATTCCACATTTGCTTCTTTCTTAGCCTTCTTCGGAAAGCATTGGACTTGCACTTTATCAAAACGCAGCTCACCCCTTCCAATTGAAGCCATCGTCGGAGCTAGGACCTTCACTTTATGTGTACAGTCTGCTATATCCGACCACCAAATTGTTGTTATCTGATTTCCTCCGCTACTAGCATTAAATTAAAGAACATCACAGCTTCCTTAGCTCCTTAATTTATCTATCAGGCATGCCACAAGAATCCATATCCCTTTCCCTTCCCATATATCTCCTTTTCTACTCTATTACCGACTTTTGATTTTGGTTTCTGAAAAAAAATATTAGAAACAATTTTTGGATTTGATTTTTGTGGAGAATTCGATATGGGGACTTTAGTTTTTGAACTTGATATGGGGATTTAAGTTTATCTGGGGTGGCTAGTGTCTTCAAGTAGGGGTGACAATTGATGACACGACACGACAAAAATACACGACACGAAACGAAATTGAGACGAAATTGAAATTTGAATTCGTGTTCATGTCGTGTCAGGTGTAAAAAACACGACGTCGTGTTTGTGTTCAAAATTTGACACGAAATTGACACGATTTAACATTGTTTGTCGTGTTTTTCGTGTTATATATGAACCAATATTAATTAAATACATTAGTTGTTATTTCATGTTATCTTTGTCGCGTCGTGTCGTGTTTGTCGTTTTTTAATCGGTTCGTTTTCGTGTTAGTTCAAAAAAACCCGAGATCGTGTTGTGTCGTGTTCGTGTTACATAAAACATTGTCGTGTCGTGTCGTGTCAGACAAAAACACGACACGATGACCCGATTTTTCACCTATCTTCAAGGTTAGACAATGGGAGGTAAGTGAGAAATGAAGCTCACCCCGATTTTTCACACGATGGCCCGATTTTTCACCTATCTTCAAGGTTAGCAAAAGGGGCAGATCCGACGGTGGTGGTGGTCCGGTGACATGCAGAAGGTGGTGGTCCGGAGGCGGTGGTGGTCCGGCGATAGTAGTAGTGTCAAGAAATGAAGTGTGAGAGGGAAGTGGAGTCGATGTAAGGAGTGAGAGATGTTGGGGTGGGGTGGGTTGGATTTTTTTTGTATTTGTTTTTAATTAAAATAATAAGAAAACAATTAAAAAAATTTTAAAAAGTTATATAAGGGTATATTCGTCATTTCAGATGGGATATGGACCAAAACCACATTAAAATGTGAAACATGAGGACCAAAACCGCACAAAGAATTCAAAATTGGACCAGTGGTGTATCAACGTTTCGTTTTGGACCAAAAACACAGAATTTTGCCTACCATAGGGACCATTTTTGTAATTTTGTCAAATTATAAAATAAAATAAAAAAGACAAAAGAAAAGTATATTGATCTTTTTCTGTATCTTTAATGTTGATTTTCTAAGAAAGTTATACGAAAATGCTAACCATGAAAAATGAAACCACAAGGAGTGCCGGTGTTAAATTTCCGAAACTTGGAATGAAAATGCAAATTTTAGTATACCATGATTTCTATGACATGCTCTTATTATCTTTAATATGAATTGGATTGACCTTTCACCATCAAAAATTAAAAATGGAAAAGCCACCATGACAGTGATCTTCATGAACGACGTCGACTATAATTAATCTTCACGAACGAAGTCGACTATAATTGTTCTGTCATCCTTTTGAATTATCTGATATACATGATTATTAATGACATCGATTTTGGTTTCTATGCTTTTATATTCGTTAATTAATAATGGTTTAAGTATATAATTAATACCAAATAAAACATAACTAATTAATAGAGACATTCGAAGTTGGTTAGGACAAATGGAATGTGATCACATCTTATCGTTTCATATCAATGTTAAGTATATTATTTTTCCATCACATTATTTTCACTCTTCCTCATTTTATAAGGGTTTGGTAGATATCACTCAAAAATTATTATTTTGAATACAAATATTATTTATTAATTAAATGTAAATATGAATACAAGAATAATTAAAATTAAATATATTTCATTAATTAAGAAAAATTAAAACTACATAACAAAGAAATAAAATTAAATATTATATCTACTTGTAATTGTTTTGGTTGGATTCATGCTTGTTGTATATATATTCCATCTAAAACTCTCGATAAATATAGTTGGGAATCATGTGGTTGTATATATCACCCCCTACTTGCCTCTAACATGACATATTAATTGAAATAATTATCATCCAAATCGCTAACTATTTATAGGAATATTTATATACTCGTTTGAAACCGATGTTTAGATGATTTAGTGTCATATATGCAACTCTCGTCCAAGTAATGGTACACCAAACTTTCATGTGCAACTTCTCGATCTTTTGTTTAAAGGGGATGCCATTTTTCTTGGAAACAAACTTTTTTCTCCGTCTTCCAAAGGCATTGTTGCTGCGGGAACGATTGTTGTGAAAAAACATTGTCGTATTAGGACAATAAGGATAAAGATGAATATGAAAATAAATCCATCTTTTAATGGTTGTGTAATTTTTTGTGAAATTTGAGAGTGAAATGATTGTATAAAATGGTTGTTTGAAATGAATAAGTTTTTATAGGAGCATAATTGAAAAAACAAATACTAATATCCAAGCGTAGAAGAGCGTAAGTGGGTTCACAGGACACCACAACACATGGGTATCACATATATGGGATTGGTGTTCACGTTTGTGAAAGGCTTCGACATCAGATGTATTCCCGAGACGTTAAAAAGTCTATTTAGCTTACTATACAAAGAATCCAAAATAATCTAAAATAAATTAAACTAGTATTTAACTCACCTTATGCATTCCGGTTAAGAACTCACTTGCAATTAATAAAAACGAAAACTATAAAAAGAAATTATGTAAGGTACGAAAATGTAACTTTAATGTGCGTGATATCTCCTTTTTAATTCGTATATAGAATGTGATTTACAAATATCAACAGTCTACATATAGCATGATAACGATTATATCATATAAAGTGGACCACAAAAGTACCAAAATAAAGTTTTGATCCAAAAAAAATATGTATGAAAGAGATGGACGAAAATAAACAAAAAAGTGTATCTTAAAAAAATTAAGAAAAAACGAAAACTATAAAATGAAATTATGTAAAAGACTGAAAACAAGTTTTGGAATATAGTAAGAGACATAAATTGTAGTTATAAAAAACTAACAATTTTATTTTAAAATTATAAATGATGAAAACTCTTAGATCAAAATTTATATAGGAGAAAAATGTAAATATAAAATCTATTATAGTGAAATACAAAATCATTATTTCCATAGAGATGCTTATTTTACATTTTGTATCTTGTTGTATTATATGATCTACAAGTTAGTAATTAGACCCGATTAAGTTATTTTGTATCTTGTATTATATGATGTACAAGTTCTATTGATTCATTTTGTTGGTTTTACTAATAATATATATATATATATATATATATATATATATATATATATATATATATATATATATATATATATCCTTATACTAATAAAAGAGTAGTCTTTTTGCCATGTGTCACTATATTAGACATCTTAATTAATAAGATGCCACTTGTTAATCTATTAGTTATCCATTTTAAATTTATTAGACATCCTAATTAATGTGATGTTATTTATCAATGTATTTATTCTTCATTTTCAATTTTAAATTTTATATTATTGTTTTCATTAATTCACAAATAAAAAATGTCTAATATATATTAAAAATTAATTTTATATATTAATTGAATCAACGATTATAATTTCACATAACTAATAAAAATATCTCGTAATTAATAATTCATTTAAAATAATTAATTAATAATTTTGAAGTTTTATTATAAAAAATTAATTAATTTTATACCCGTGGTTTCCACGGGTTATAAACTAGTATATATATATATATATATATATATATATATATATATATATATATATATATATATATATATATATATATACTATCTTATAAAAGAAATCTAACTATTTCTATAAATAAATTGAATATAATCATAATATTTTTTTAAGACGTCCAAATCATTAATCTAATAGTACAAGTAATCATCAATAAAATATTATTATATTAAAAATAGTCCAAACTTTATAACTCAAGGTACAACTATTTGATGCATAGAAGAATTGATTTGTCCTCTTAATTTGATTGAGTCTATGTTGAATACCAGATTTCTGCTAATATGGGTGCTTCCGAATCCTTCTTTCAAACTTCTCCATCGTATCTCTTTCTCTCTCTCTCTCTCTCTCACACACACACACAGCCTTCCTCCATCTCTCTGTGCTCCCTCTAATTCCTTCTAATGAAAAAACTAAACGCGACCATTTACCTCTATTTACCATCATCACATGAATTTCACAATCACCATCAAATGTAGTTACACGTTGTGACTACTGAGATGGTAACCACCGTTCCTTAAAATGGTCAATGCTCCCAATTTTGTAGTATTTTCCAACACAAACCCTAATCCATTTTTCTTTCGCACACAAAGACGGTGAGTGTTTTTATGTATATAGTTTCGATTTTAGTTTATTTTAATCATTTCATTTACTGTTTCGATTGGTTGCAGGTTAAATCCATGGTGGGTTGAAGACGAAAAGTTGAATCCAACATATATACATCCTTTGCTTCTCCGCAATCAAATCCAACGATTCACTTTCTCTCTATCTCTCGATTAAAACCCTCACTACAGATGAATATCTCTCCTTCCCTCATTTGAAATCATCAATTTTTCTATGTAAACACACACTCTCTTTACCATGTCTAAAAACTCAAAACCCTAAACGCAATTCTCACCCGATAATCCTCATAATTGAAGCTTCTTTCTCCTCCTGTGTTTTGGGGGTATTAGATTTAGGGGGAAATCCGCCGAGGTTTGTTTATATATTTGATGATTCTCTCAATCTCAAGGTATTCATCCATAATCTTTCATTTTTCTTTTTGGTTATGGAGATCGACTATCGCCTCTTTCTCCCCCATTGCAGTGTTTGTCACCCAACAACTCAAAGCGATAAATACATGTGCAAATTGAATCCATTATTTTTTTTCATGAAGGAAATAAGAATTCATTTCTACTAAAATAACCTAATTTTGTTATGTAATGTAAGACAATTTGTTCTAAAAGAAGCGAAGGAGAAACAAGCCAGATGATCATCTTGATCCATGTACCTTTCTCTGTTTCTGAAAGGTACTGCACTAGAATTTTTTAATTTTAATGATGGAATGATGAATTTTCAGGCGTTTATAGATCTATGGAGTACTGGAAAATAATAATGATGTTGTTTCTTTGGTGTTTTTTCTCATAATTAGAGGTTATGGTTTACAACTTATTGTACTTTTGATAATCCGGTGGCTATTTGGTATCTGATCTTTTAGAAATTTATTCATCTTAGTCGGTATTTTGATCAATTTTAGGTTGTGTGTTTTTTAGGGGTAGAGTTGAGCAACTGAATGGGGAAGTGAAACCAGTAGAAATAGGTGTTGATGACAGAAAGTCGCCTCCATTCATTTAACAAAGTCACTAATAATATATTCTTCGGATATAACATAGGCATTGTTAAATTAGTATTTTTTTTTAATTCCAATGACAATCAAGATGCGAGCTTACCTCTAACCGGGACATGAGTGGTAGTCAAAAGCTTTGGTATGGAATTAGGGTTGTAGCAACTTTATCTTACAAGGCTTGGTTTAATGACAACCATTGTAGTTTAATTCTATTTTTTTACGTTTATTTTCATTTCCTTAGTATTTTGAAAGTTGGTGGATAGACACATATATGCTGATTCTTTATCTAATGTTATGATTTAAAAGTGCTAAATGGTTCCATGAAATTTAAATAGTAAAAAATAGCATATTTTGACGCCATTCTTTTGTCCAAAATCTCCAAACCTTATATTTTTATATCTTTCTGTCTACTCTGTTTCTTGGTGAAAAGGTATTTAAAAGAGGGTTTTTTTCTCCAAATCTAGAAATTGGCTACATATATAATCCTCTCTCATAAAAGAATCCTATCATTATCTTAAATGAAAACACAAACATCAAAATACATAAAAGTGGAACTAAAACGAAAAAACTTGAATTCGAACCGAAAATGATAACGTCAAAGGCCGTTGGACCAAGCTGCACTAGAATGAAACCGAAAAAATATGCAACAAAATAAAGACCCGCCCCAAAAAAAGTGTACCAAAAAGCTGCCGAAATTATATAAATGGTCCATGTGGTTTTCCATATATTTTGTTTTCGTCCTGACCTTTTTTTTGTTATATATATGGCCAGATGGTTTTCATTCCAAAAAGAAACTAATTGCCAAAACATTGTATTCGTCGCCCTTCGCATTGCACGGGTATACTTATCCAGATTTTCTTCACAAATATTAACTAAAAGGAGACAATTTGATATTTTTTCTCAAAACACTTTTAGTTAATGTCAAGTTCATACTATTTTTTTATCAAAGTTTTATTTTTTTTATCGATGTACTTTTGGTTATTAGCATTTAGTCCTTTCAAATGTGAAATCACAAGAAACTAAACATTGTCTGCCGAAAGGAACTAATTGCCGAAAAAAGCTATTCGTCGCTCGCCGCTTTGCGCGGGTAACGGCTTAGTGTATATATATATATATATATATATATATAGTTTCTTACGTTCCTAAAAAAAATTTCTTATTTGATCTTTGTTATATATATATATATATATATATATATATATATATATATATATATATATATATATATATATATATAAACACACACACACACACTAGGTGTACATCCGCGCAAAGCAGCGGCGATAATTATTAATGTTTCGCTAAATGGTTTTTTTATTCAGAAAATGTTATTTGACTGTTTCAATGAGTATAAATTTTCTGGTTGATATGTTAGAAAATTTTCATGACTAACCTTTAGGCAAACATCATGTCCACGTTAAAAAAGAAATCTACTCTAATAAATGAAGATTTTTTTTTGCCACTTGTCACACTCTTATTCAATTTGTCAAATGTTATTTTTTGGTTATTTTGAATTAATTTTTATTCCACATGTCATTTTATGGTTTTTCTATTTTATTAATTTTTATTCCACTTGTCACACTCTTATTCAATTTGTCCATATCTTTTTCTAAATGCAGTCTTCTCAATATCCTGCTCTCTTACCTTTAGCTGATGATATCCTCACCTAAGATCAATCTTTGATAAATAGCCCGAACCTTGCAACTGATCGAACAGGTCATCAATCCCTCGCATCAGGTACTTGTTCTTTATTGTTGCCTTGTTTAGCTCTCTATAATCTATGCACATCTCATGCTCCCATTTTTCTTCTTCACGAATAACACCGGAGCTCCCCAAGGTGATGAACTAGGTCTAATAAAACAATTGCCCAACAATTCTTGAAGTTGCGTCATAAGATCCTTCATCTCTGTCAGTGCTAATCGATATGGGGCTTTTGCTATTGGTGTTGTTCCTGGTAACAAGTCTATTCTAAACTCCACTTGTCTATCAGGGGGCAATCCAGGAAGATTTTTGGGAAAAAATTCCGGATAGTCATAGACCAATGGTATACTTTGCATATCCTTTTTCTCCTTCTTAGCATCGATCACGAATGCCAAATATGAGGTATATCCTTTAGATAAACATTTTATGGATTTCATTAGGGAAATGATTCTAGAATTTACTCTGTGCTTATCTTCATACACCATAAACGATTCCTTTCCAGGCGGGTTTACCCTTACTATCTTTTTCTTGCACAGTATTTCGACATCATTGGCACTAAGTCAATCTATCCCCAGAACAATGTCGAAACCATTTAACTCGATGGGTAACAACATTTCTTGGAATTCATTTCCATTCAGGTCGATGAGAATGTTCTTAATCGCTAACAGGTATGGATTTGCCACTAACAACTTCTACAATGAGTGCATCATCTAGATTTTCTATAGCCAATGCTAGTCTTTCACCAAATTTATGTCATATAAGGGATTAATTCGCTCCGGAATCAAACAATAATTGGCAGAAAATCCATTCACAAGATAGGGACTTAAAGCGACATCCGTTGCATCCTTTTCAGCTTCCAATGTCATTTGGAAAGCTATGGCTTTTGGCTTTTGTGGGAGATTGGGCTTCATTGCCTCTTTCTTCTTCGGGTAGTCCTTCAAAATGTGCCCTTATTCGTTGAACCCATAACAAACTTTCTTAACAAAGGTGCATTCATTGGCATAATGCCGAGGATTTTCACATTTGTAACAAGTGACTTCCTCGCTACATTTCCCAACATGTTTCTTCTTACACTTGTCACACCATTTTGCTTCGGCTACTCCTCTGAATTTTCTCAAACCAGACTTCAAGAACTTATTCTTCTTGTTAGAACCTGAAGTTCCTTCAGACTTTCTCTTCTCGCTAACTTTGACCTTGCTGGTGGCACTTCCCTTGATCATATCTTCAACAGACTTGGCAACCTAGATAGCTGCCTCCAAAGTAAGTGTCTGACGCATTAGCACCGCATATTCCCATGGAAGTCCCTTTGCATACCTATCGATTTTCTTCAGCTCATCTGGAATAATACGCAAAGCAAACTCCATTTTGTCTTGTGAAGTTATTGGTGTATTCATCAATGGTCATACTTCCCTTCTTTAATGTTAGAAATTGGTTTTCTGACTCAAGCAGATTTTGGGCCGAGCAGTACTTACACTTGAATTGCACCAAGAACTCTGCCCAAGTCAGTTGCAGTGGCTCATTAGGGCTTAGAGTCTTCCCCAAAGTGTTCCACCAGTGAACAACGCCACCTCTGAACTGACGCACTGTAAATATGGTTTGTAACTTTCCTTTGCAATCACATGTCATAAAGGCTAATTCCATTTCCGAGATCCAATCCATTACTCCGACGTGATATTCTTTTCCAGTGAAATTTGATGGCTTGCAAGTCATAAAATCTTTGTACTTGCATCCATTTTTCTCAACTCCTTCCCCTTGATTATTCCTTCTATCCACAAGTGGTTCAGTTTGACCAATAGATCTACTATAATTTCCCTCCTCTGACCGGTCGTCATTTAATTCAGGTTGTTCAACATGCATTGAAGATTTATTCTTGTTGTTCAACAATAGTTGTGTCATTTCCTCCCTTTGTTCAGCCATCATTGCCTGAATCATGGCTTGTACTCCAGCTATTGTGATGGGTTCTGGTGCAACTTCTACTATCGGCACCAATTCCACCACTCGGGGTTGAGGTTGTTGGTTTCTATTTGCATTTCCAGCTCCACTTTGAGTTCTTGCCATTATAATCTATACACCAAATAAGGCGAATTTAGATCTTTATTCATGATAGATTTTTAAATTCTTCTTATCACTCCGAAATGTTTACATGCTAGTTCTAATATCGTAATCATACGCTTAGAATCCTAAACACATAAGGTTTCCGGATTTGGTCGGCAACAAAGCATAGATCCGAACAAATAATGGCATGTAGGGCAAACATATAGCATTTAGCACATAAAAGTATTTTAGGCATTTTTCCTAAAATATACTAGTGCTCGTGTCTAAAATATGGTAGACACTCATCTCACGATCATCATTTGGCATTCTAAGTTTAAGTCTAGAAATCCTACAAATTCCTAGTTCGCTTAAAATAATGCTCTGATACCAACTGTGACATCTCCATTTCTCTCGGCCAGAAAAGACCGATTTAGTTTATGCTTTTAAAATAAAATCAGAGTAATCTTCCAAAAGATGTTGCGGAATTTGTTCCCAAAACAAAATATAATAAAAATTTATCAAAACATTTCTTAAAGAAATATATTTTCATTATATAACAAAACCTCGGGATGTCATGTTCTGATACAGACCAAAAGCATAAACAGTAAATTATAAGCCTTACAACAGTTATTTACAACTACTGGCTTATAATCCAAAAATCTCTCGTCATCATCCAATTATGCTCGGGGTCCAGTACCTGTAATATAGAAAGCTAAGTGGGTCAGGCTTGGGAGTCTGGTGAGCATATAGGGTTTTCAACCCACAAATAATAAATTTATTAATTTTCAACAACCAACAATAAATTTATTAATTTCATCAACCAACAGTAACCTTGATTACCCGTTCCCGTTATCCTCACTTTACGTCCCTAAACACCTATCACAAGGGACCTAGTCTAAGGTTTTCATCGGGGTGACAACACTGCTTTATGGATTCCTCATAAATTTATGTCAAATAAGGCAACCATGGGAGGGATGGAGTACACCAGCAAACATTTAGTTCACCAACACCTACAGGTTGCGAACTTGCTAGTGTTCCACTTGGTTGTCTAGAAAGGTCTGTGGTCGTCATTTATACTCCGCTAGATGACTACAACAACAACACCATCGAGGCCTCTCATCGTTTTATCACACAATCAACTATTTCATCTACCCATGTTTTACCCAACATATTTGTAGATAAAAATACATATACAGTTTAAAACTTGTATAAAACATCTATTCAACACCCATCTGAAATAAACAAACAATATAATTACACATAACACGTATTTTACAGAAAATACTTCGTATCTATGTGTTAGAAGAATGTGACTATACTCTCACATGATTTAACGATAATCAGGCACACTTCGTTTCTTAAAACGATCGTTTCTGAAAAAATCGGGATATTTTCTCAAAAAACGTGCTTCACGCAGGCAGAGTTTCGGCTCGAAAACTCTTTTTCTCGGGATCTTCGGGCTCTCTAGGACTTGCTTATGATGCTAGGATGATATAATAGGCTTGGGGGTATTTAGTGTAACAAAAAGGAAAGTATAGGGTGAGAGGAGTGAGTTTTGTAAACAAAAATACGGCTGGCTTCATTCACTATTTATAGGGGTTGAATACTCGAGTTACGCTGGGCGTACTCCTTCTTCAGCCAGTACGTTGTGCGTACATCGAGTATGTTGGGCGTACGGAAGGATGATATCAGACGCGCCAAGGCTATGACACGTGTCTTTCATGCGAAATAGTAGAACTACGTAGCCAATCTCGGACCGTGAACATGAGTATGCTGGGCGTACTCCGAATTTTCAAACTTCAAAAATTCGTAGCTTTCGCATACGATCTCCGTTTTTGACGTTCTTTATATCCACGCGTAGGTGAGACTATGCTCTACAACTTTTGTTTAGACTCTGTCGGCTAATTTTTATTCTATTTTTAAATTTATATTTTTAACAGGCCGGGACATGAAAAGTTCGTTAAAAATTCATAACTTCTTCATCCGACGTCCGTTTTCGTCTGTCTTTTTACCGTTGAACTACTATCAACAAGATCTTCAATTATCGTTTATGTTGTTTACACTAAAAACCACTCAATCTAAAATTTGCATTTCTGGCTGCTTACTACTAAGCTGAAACTTAGAAAAATAATAACTTCATCATACAAAGTTAGATTTGGGCGTTCTTTTTATGCACGCTCTCGGTTTAATTAACACTACGACTTTCGTTTAGATTGCTAAGGCTAAAAAGAACTTTATCGTAAATTCACTTTTTTTTACGTCATATAGCGTCTTGCCGATTCTGTCGCGAAACTTCGACAGGTCATAACTTCTTCGTTATAACTCGGATTTCGGTATTCTTTATATCTCCGGAATCCTTGTTTTAACCAATACAACTTTCTACATAGATATTGGGTTTATCTAATATTTATTTTCGACGCTTATTTTTATCCTTAATTCATTAAATTATAATAATTAAGTATAAAACACATAATACTCAAATAATACATCTTATTATTTCAAAACAAGTTACAAAGGTTGACCTAGACTATTACATCATCATTAATGCCTAGCCTAGAAACACGGGCGTTACACCTTAGGTCGAGAAAGAGAAATTAATCGGAAATGTTAAAGCAATGAGGATCATTTGATTCGCTTTGCAGGCTGATACTTTTCGTCTAGTTAGTTCATGTGATACTGCTATGGCCATCTGGGATCGACTTAAGGAACTCTACTTAGCAGATGCAGATCTTGAGCACTCAACACAAACGCTCTTGCTTTCAGAGTTTGGTGCCTTTTCACAGAAGGCTAAAGAAAGTTTAAGTCAAACCTTTAATCGATGTAATCATATTTTGAGCAGAATGACGAAACACGGCATTGGACGAGAGTTAATAGAACAAAATGTCACGTTTATGAACGAACTTCGATCAGAGTGGAAGGCAGTGGTGTCTACAGTGAAGGCACATGAGCAGTTCAAGAACTATACACTTGCCAAGCTTGTTGGTATCCTAAGGTCACACGAAGATGAAGTGACTAAAGTGTTGGATTAGTGTCTAAGTCCATAACTATTTTGGTATGTACTTGACCCGATGGTGCATGGTCCTTTTGGGTTGCCTTCACCAAAGCAACTTGATAGGATGAATTATGGAGAGAAAGGATTAAATATGATTTATTAATATATTATGAGAATAATATATTAAAGGAGAAATCATATTGTTTAATTAATATTAGTCAATAATTAATTGGTAATTAGTTTTGTGACTAAAAGAGATTAATTAAACTTAAGGGACTGGAATTGTAATTATAAGATAATTGCAATTTGGGTCATGGATTGCCTTTTATTATAAGGTGGACGAATTCTATGGGGGAAGCCCATATGAAATCGTCCAAGGCTTAAGGAAAGGGCTCCATGGGTTGCTTAGGGCTTAAGCAACCAAATTAGGGTTTCCTTGTTAGATAACCCTAATTGCCTCACTATATATAGACCCCTTAAGGACCAAAAACGTGGACAAGACTCCTTTAGGGTTTGTAGACGTTTTTGGGCAGCCTCCATCGTCTCTCCTCTTCATCCTCTTGCTTATGGTGTTTGTGAACCATTAGAGGAGTGACATTTGTGACTCTAAGCTTTCTAAAGTCAATACAAGGAGATTTGGGATTGTTATTGCTACATAACAATAAAGGTAATATTATAAACCTATTCTCATGATCAATATGATTACTTGAATGATAGAATTAGGGTTTATAGTCTTGGATAACTTGCATGTACAATAGAGAAACTTAGATCCAAGCATTAGGGTTTGTATGAGCACATAGGATGTTCTTAGGACCAAAACCCATCAGTGGTATCAGAGCCTTGATTGGTTTCTATTGTATTGATGCATTATGTGTTTATTCAAGTTGCAAAATCGATTTTTGGGCTCCCTGGCTGATGAACTCGGCGAGTACCACAGTGTACTCGGCGAGTAGGCCTCAACTCGGCGAGTACAGTGTGGTACTCGGCGAGTTCGAGCGTCAGATGGAGCTATTTTCGGGATTTCTTGTTGTTTATCTTTGAAATACTTGCCTTTATCATATTAGATCAATATAAATCCGATTTTATGATATATATGACTATATTCTTGATCTAATTGAAGATATTTATCAATTAATAAAATATTTGTTTCCTTATGTGATAATTGATTGATTATTTTGATTAAATTGGTAAATTGTTTTGCAAGAAATCATTAAATAAATCAACTATGGATAATTATGTGATTAAATGTTAATTTAGATTATTTGTTATTTGATCCTTGTGTTATGAAATGTTTCATATTTTCCCCTTTAGGTTTTATAGTTTAAATTTGAACCCAAAAGTTTTGTTGTTTTGAAATTTAAATAGTTGAAACCCTAATGTTTTGAAAAGGTTTCAAAACTTTCCCTCAAGTTTTGGAATTTAATTTTTGATTAATAGTTTAATTTTGAGGTATATTTAAATTCTAAACCCTAATGTTTTGAAATGTTTAAAAACTTGCCATCAAGTTTTGGAATTAAAAAGTTGATTAAAAGTTTAATTAGGAATGTTAAATTCTAAAACCCTAGTATTGTTTTGAAAAAGTTCAAATCACACCCTTATGGTTTTATTAATTAATTAAGGTGTATAATTAAAGGAGGTTTAATAAATCCATAAAAGTTTTGGTTTAAAATTTAATTGAATTAAAGGTGTAATTATTAAATTTGACCACCTAATATTTTAAAAGTGTAAAATACACCCTATAGTATATATAACATTAAAAGTCTAACATTATATATATATATATATATATATATATATATATATATATATATATATATATATATATGTATGAGTAAAAGTCAGTCTTACCGTTAGTAGACCTCATTCACGAAGCTGGTCTATAAGGGGTGTTTAAGGAAATTGCCTATAAAATGGTGATTGAATGGGTATCCACTCTTACCCACCGCACTCTTGACTAGTGGAGGGTCGTTAGCCGAACGGGTAGGATAGGACAAAACCTTCCATTATAAGTATAATGAATTAGTAAAATAACTAAATGTTTTTCAAATTCCCAATATTAGTTACTTAGGCAAAAGTGAATTGATGCAATTCCATGAAATTACACTTTGTGCCCTTGCGAAGACGTTAGTGGAGCGTGTGTGGTTTACCGGCACACTAAATGGTTCTAAGCAAAGGTAGCAAAGGGTGACTCAATGTTTGTCATAGTTCGGTGGAGCGTGTGTGGTTTACCGGCACATCGAATAAGTGACTGTAACATGTGGGGGCACCATGTAGTTTGCATGGTTATTCACACTCGCTTTGTGATCCTCGGCATCCCAGTCACAAACAAGAAGGGCATATCGAGATTTAAACATGCCATTGAGAGTTCAATGAATCTCAAAGGATCTAGGAGTTTTCAAAAATTTAAAACTTAAATTTCTTTTTCGTTTTTCATGGTGGAAATTAGTGAATCGTCATTCACTTACCTTCAAATGTTCTGCAATTTGGGTTACGGCATCCATCTCCCGAGTTGTAGAATATTGTGTGGGTCCTAGCCTTAGTATCTCATTTGGGTGATTTACTAAGGACTCAATCAATCAACTAACTTGAATTCTTTTTCTCCCGTTTTGTAGATGTCAAAGTTTGACAACTATGGTCTTCTCAAATCCCGTGGAACAAGCATTCCACATGAAGATGATATTCCATGATTCGATCGAGGAACAAGAGATCATACTTCACTTCCTCCTCCTCCTCCAATTATTCTCCCTAACCCACAAGTTCGAAGGCTTGAAAAGTTCAAGATCACTCAAGCCCTTTTGGCAAGTAAACATAAAGAAGGAAAATCAGTGTGTGCACACGTCCTAGGGATGAAGTCACACATTGATAGGTTAAGAATAATGGGATCCGTTGTCTATGAGGAGAGGGCTGTTGATTGGGTTCTTCAGTCACTTCCTAACTTATATAGTGAGTTCGTAAGAGAGTACTATATGATGAACCGCGACGTGACCCTTATAGATCTCACCTATATGCTTATTGCTGCTGAATCAGCAATGGTTTGGCGCAATAGAAAAGCAAAGTTGATTGGTGAATCTGTCTTCAAGACCTCTATGGATAAAGACAATGGCAACGAAAGACATGCTATGATCGAAAAGTTTGATCATAAGAGAAAGGCAATGTCTGAATTAGTTCCATGTCCTGTTCCAAGAGAGTCAATCTGCTTTTATTGTCAAGAGAAAGGGCATTGGAGACGAAGCTGCCCCATTTACCTAAGAGATCTAAGAGATGGGAGAGTCAAAACGTTAGGCTCTAATATAGGTAAAATCCATTAACTAACTCTTTTAAGCTTCTATTCTAGATTTTTAATACATAATGTGATAAGATTGCAATTGATGTTTTGTAGGATTGAAGAAAAGAAAGGAAGCTTAAGGGAAGAAGTGAGCAGAATCTAACCGTGAAGGAATGGATTTCGATCGCATTTCTCGAAGATTAGATTCTTGAGCTACTACTTAGAGTTAGAATTAGATTGCTAAGAAAGATGTATTAGCATAGCTTTTCAATGAATTGCATTGTAAGGACAATTTTTTTCCGCAATAAATAAATTTTGATTTTATATTATCCTTACAATGGCGTGTATGAAAAATTGATGTTAAAATGTTTCTGTTAGCAATAATGGATTTGGTTCTTATTATGTTATTTATGGAAAGTCGAGAATTTACCAAATAGGGAGAGTTTCTCATCGCCCAAGTTACAATTGGACAGAAACTTGGAATCATGCAACTTGGTTGCACGATGAATGAGAAATTTCATATTTTGGAAATTAGACTAATTCATTGACAAAGTGTCAAGTGAAGGACTAGGAGATCGAGCACACAAAGTTGCGTGTTGGTCAAAGTCCACCATAAGAGTAGCAAAGATATTCGTCATGATTTACTAAAGGTTTAGTAAATGTGATTATACTTCCAAGATTAAGTGTAATTCAGAATTGATTAAAAAGGTTTAAATCAATAGCAAAACGAATAAGAAGAATCAAGTAGGCAGAAAGATAAAAGTTTCTCCATTCTAAGAAGAAGGGAGAGTAGGTTTTATGCTTTATGATAGGTCTTAATGATTAAGAACCATATCTCAATTGATCCTCTAAGTAAGTCTTAGTACAATTGTATGTTTAAGAAGAGGAATCAAGAATTAAAGAAATGGTTAAATCAAGAAGTCAATCATACTTCGTTCCAATAACAAGTCTTAAAGCTAAGATTGTGACATTGAGTGAAAAGTATTAAGAAGGTTTGTAGCATTCATCAAATGTGGAAAGTTGTGATGTCTTGAATAAGACAAAGACCGACTAGGACCAATTTATGAAGTGTTTTGATAAAAAAACTACACTAACTCTTGAATATTTGTTTGTCAAGAAATATTCATTGACAAGAGAATCTTATATGTCAAGGAATCAGTGGGAGTCTTAATGGTCTTGAAAAGTTTCAAGAACAAATCAAATAAACCTTATCGATCAGCACACGAGTTGAGGTTTACAACCTATCGTGTTGACATTATTTTGTTTCTGTGCCAATCCAATCGAGTTGATTGTGCATGTGAGTCCTATGAGTTCTCATTTGAATGCATAAAAGGCAAGGACCTTGATCAATGGAAAGTACATTGATATGAAAAGGTGAGCTACTTAACTACTTGGAAGACATGGTGGGCAACTGTGCTACCATAAAGGCAAGAAATCGAGATCAAGAAAGTTCGATCCATATGAGTTTGAATTTGTCGTAAAATTTGGTTTTGACAAATTCACATGGATAGGAACAAATACACCATTTAAATCTAAGTGTCATAAGATTTCCTCCTTCATGAAAATGATTGTGAGGAAATGCTTTCACTAAGAAAGATTTTAAGCAGATAGTGATTGTAAAATTGCATTCTCGAATTCAATTATGGTTACGGTATCCCTTTCCATGATTTGAATTGTGAGGTTTGGCAATTGTTTACACACACATATGAACTATCTAAGGCAAAGGTGTATAAGTTCAAGAAACCTTGATAAAAGATTATCAAAGCACTAAGTATTAGAAACATGAACTTAAGAAATTCAATAAGCATTGTTTTTCTGAAAGTTAAGCTGTTTCTGAATACATGTCAAAACTAGTGGGAGCATAAGTGTTATGTTTTATAGTAATCATCATGATAGTGGGAGCATAAAAGTTATGATTGTATGATTATTATGGAAAGTATTGCAAGTTGGCAATATTAATTATAGAAAACAAGAGTTATACCTTGCAAAGTCGTAAGGTTTGTAAAGTTGTTTTGCTATAATTAAAGGAGATAATATTATGCTTCATTTCAAATCTAAAGGATTAGGTTTATAAATGTTAATAAATTTAGCCAAAGGTACATAGTGTGTTCTTAAAATTTCGATTATGATTATGGCATTCCTCTTCACAATTCGAATTTTGAGAACATAGCAAATAAAACATTGTGTGTCGTATCCCATACGCTTCGGGTATAGGATCGATTGCACATGCTTTAATGTTTGACCATTCTAAAATTTTCCAAATGTCGAGCGCATTTAGAGGGAAAAGGGACTAGAATTGGTTATAACTAAAATAATTAAACAACTATCAAAGGACAATCCAAAGTTTGATGAGGATTGGTCGCTTGTGAGTAGTTGGAAGCATGGTATTGGATGGACCATATCGACATTATTATGAATAGAAAAGATTCTATTAAGAATGAGTTGTTATATGGAAAATATGGAAATGTGTCCATATTGGGAATTGAATATTGAAAAATCTATGTCTAGATTAGAAACTTTTATGCAAAAGGATGTTCAAAGGAATGTACTTTGAGTGAGAGACATCATATCTAAGGAATTGTCTTGTAACAATCTCCGATAGAGAACTTTGTAATATCATTGGCAATAATATTGGTGACTTTGGTGCAATGACATTACGAAAGGATCGTTGCATAGAATGTTAGAATCTAGCATATTGTACAAGTGGCAAGAATTTGATATTCTTACACTTATTAAAAAGGATTTGGAGTTGTGAAATGAGAATGATTGGAAATGTGCTCAATATGATCTATTTCACAAAGTAAGAACTATAGGTAAACATTGTGTGCATGCTAGGAGCATGGAACAAGTGTAATAATTCAAGTAAGAAGTTGATTACCCGAAACGACAAATAATGAGTAATCGATATGGTGATAAATAAAAGGAGTTTTATTTATACTCAAAGGTTTGAGGCCATATGGGATTAGTATTATTCTTGTGTTTCACATTTGCATGTTTTGACTTCCAGAATAATTGAATTTATTAAGAATAATCGAATTGTTTGAACGGGCCACAGTCTTTCATATGTTGGAAGTACATATGAATAAAGACTGTCGTGAATTGGTGTGTGGAATGTCTAAAAGAGTATTAGACATAAGCAAGTGTTTGCTGCAACGTTCATGAGTGCTTATGAGCATGATTTGAGCATTGGATTAAACCCACGCTCACTTGGATCACTCCATGAATTGCATCACGAGTGATTGGTGAGACGATAACATCTTATATTCTTGAAACCGAGATGTGTGAGTTGTATCTTTCGAATCGGTTGCACATTGATAATATGTAAACACACTAGTAACTTGGTGTTATAAAACATATTGTTGTGTGTGATTCGGTGAGTAAGTGCAAGCAAGCATTGTATCAAAGTTTATCCGTTCCTTTTATCCAAGGTAGGATAAAAGCGATATCTTTGGGCCCCTCGATGATTTAGTGATGACAAACGTAAATGCTCGGCCGGGCTAGGGCTAATTTGATTTGTTCAATTAGTCAGTCGTCATAAATCGGAAATCGAGATATAGTACAAAGAGAATGATTAGAAATCATGTCTCATGATATCTAGAATGGAGGAATATATGATCCCTTATCTAAGGACACGCGTATCTGATAAGATCAGAGTTGACAACGGCTTTGGAAAGCTACGATTGCAGATCAGGATCTGAAGTCATACGCAGAATAGTTATTAGACTTATCCAAGTGGGAGACTGTTGGATTAGTGTCTAAGTCCATAACTATTTTGGTATGTACTTGACCCGATGGTGCATGGTCCTTTTGGGTTGCCTTCACCAAAGCAACTTGATAGGATGAATTATGGAGAGAAAGGATTAAATATGATTTATTAATATATTATGAGAATAATATATTAATGGAGAAATCATTGTTTAATTAATATTAGTCAATAATTAATTGGTAATTAGTTTTGTGACTTAAAGAGATTAATTAAACTTAAGGGACTGGAATTGTAATTATAAGATAATTGCAATTTGGGTCATGGATTGCCTTTTATTATAAGGTGGACGAATTCTATGGGGGAAGCCCATATGAAATCGTCCAAGGCTTAAGGAAAGGGCTCCATGGGTTGCTTAGGGCTTAAGCAACCAAATTAGGGTTTCCTTGTTAGATAACCCTAATTGCCTCACTATATATAGACCCCTTAAGGACCAAAAACGTGGACAAGACTCTTCTAGGGTTTGTAGACGTTTTTGGGCAGCCTCCATCGTCTCTCCTCTTCATCCTCTTGCTTATGGTGTTTGTGAACCATTAGAGGAGTGACATTTGTGACTCTAAGCTTTCTAAAGTCAATACAAAGAGATTTGGGATTGTTATTGCTACATAACAATCAAGGTAATATTATAAACCTATTCTCATGATCAATATGATTACTTGAATGATAGAATTAGGGTTTATAGTCTTGGATAACTTGCATGTACAATAGAGAAACTTAGATCCAAGCATTAGGGTTTGTATGAGCACATAGGATGTTCTTAGGACCAGAACCCATCATAAAGAAGCGAAAGTTGTCCCAGGAATGGGTTCATTGGCCCTTGTTGCTAAGGGTAAGAAGATAGCCGAAGAGGATGATTCAGATTTTGAGCTCTCTGAATGCGAACTCTCTAAAGAAGAGTTTGTTATGATGGTTTCGCAGCCCAAGAGATTTGCAAAGAAAAAATTCAACCGGAACAAGAACTGAAATTGGTAGGGCAGTTATAGCTCTGAAAAGGTGAAAGAAGAAAATGCGATCGGTTCGCAGAAGGATGAAGACAAGAAGGAGAAAAGGCTCATGGGTGACTCCAGATATGATTGCAACTATTGCCACGACAAAAACCACTTGGCAAAGGAGTGTATGTTGCGAAGGTTAAACGAGAAAAATGAAGGAGAAGATGATGAGGCTTACCACATATGAAAGTTTGAGGAGTTGAGATGTGGTCAACTGACTCTGAAGATGACGAGGTTCGCAGGCCCACACATGGCAAGGCGTTCGTTGTGAAATAAGAAGGAAGATGCTTAATGGTAATAGACGAAATGTCACATATGTAGGGGAGTACTACTAAGGGTGAAAGAGGAGATGATAGCTGCTTCACAACGAAACCAGTCGGTGAACAAATTCATGAGTGCGAACAGATGATCAACAAGTTAAAACTAATTCTTGAATCTCTCAATATACATGTGTCTAGATACGAGACTGAATTAAATGACCTAAAATTTACTTTTTCAAACATTAGTGATAGTTTAAAAAGAACCCGTTTAACAAACTCTAACCTAACTGATCAAATTAGCAGGGTTTTGTGGAAAAGCGGTGAGAGGCGGATGTGGATTGAGAAGATCGAGTCGGATTTGTCTAAGTCTAGGGATCAATTAATTTACTTGCAACGAGACAATTTGATGCTTTTAAAACAACATAACATTTTTTTGTTTGATTGCTAAAAGGCTTTACTTTAACGTTACTCAGTTGCACCTTGATTGTGAGATTGGTGAGAAAATTCACAAGATGATTTTACCATTTCTCGAATTAAAGGAAGACGAAATTGATGCCGATTGTTATAAGTGTGAATCCATCGTCTCATCTGACGAGACTTCTGATGCTTACAGGGTAGGACTGGAACGAATTGAATCATACATTAAGTCCAAAGACCACAAAAATATGTTAAAACAGCTTTTGGATGAAAATGATAAGAAACAAATAAAATCTGATACTATGCAGAAATTCGATTAAGTGAGTACCAAATTAAGTTCAGAAAACAAAATTAATGTTGAAAGTACATCTAAATTTGATGAGGACAGTGATATAAGTGAAATATCTATAGAGGATGAGATTGACTGCTCAAAGTTTGTTAAAAACGAAACTGAACCTGCAAAAGCGTTGATTTCTGAAAATTCGGTTGAATTTGCACGTATTTCTCAAAATAAACCTAAAATTTTAAAAGCAAAAGTAACGGTCTTTCCCAAAGTACAAACTGTCCCTAATCAAGTGTTTGCTACTAAAGGACTGGATAAAAATCAAACTGGTGAATTAACGTCCATTGTCAACTATGACAACAAAGATGGTTGCGATGAGTACTTTTGGTCCGCTCCTATAGACAATGCAGACAAAACAAAGGGTTTGTCAGAAAAGACTTCTTGGAGAGTCAAAGGACGATATGTGTCAGAACCACTAAACAATCTCTCAAGCTTTAAAAAAGGAAGTTCAAGTGGAACCAAGGATATTCAAAGCGAACATAAGTCAGTGGTGAACGAATCTCATGCAAGAAAAGCGAAATCCACGGCGAGCATTCACAAATCCTCAAAGCAACTTGCAAATCAAAAACGGAAAAGGAATTTGAGATATCAAAGAAATCTCAATGAAAGGAACAAATTTTGGCAGTCCCAAAATCTCAACTACGTTAGCAATAAAAAATTTTCAAATCAAAATGTGAGAGCTCGTTCTCATGCGAACCCCAGTTAATGTTCGCACTGTTACTCTTGCAATCCATAGAAACCCAAAAGGAACTTTGTTCAAAAACCTTCTCTTTCAAAGAAACCTATGGAAAAACCAAAACCTCATCATTCTCTACCCACGAAAGTCCCATCCAAGGATGATAAAGGAAAAGGAAAGTTAGTTTCGGATTCTAAAGTTCCAGTCAAGAAAACAACCACTAACTCAAAGAAAGCTTTAAAACGGTTCATCAAGAGTCAAATACAAAATAAACAAAAACAATCCTTTCCAAAAGAAACGAACATAAAAGATAAAATAAAAGTTTTTACCATATCAAAGAAAGTTAAAACCACATTAGTTAAACGTACTTATATGGTTAATCCTACAATTACTTTTCCCCATTCTGTAAAAGGCTGACAAGGACCCAAGCAACTTTGGGTTCCTAAGTCTGGTTGAATCTTGGAGGTTATACATGACGAACAGTTTGACGTTGAATGGTACATCGACAGTGGCTGCTCACGTTACATGACTGGGCGGAAGGAGGAGTTGCGAGTTCGAGCTCTCAAAGATGGTTGAAATGTGAAATATGGAACAAAAACTAATTATGGTAAAAAAAATAATCAGGAAACAACACGTGAACAAAGAGTATGATTAAAATCCATGTCTTAGTTCATACAATATCTAGAATGGAGGAATATATGATCCCTTATCTAAAGGACAAGTTACTGATAAGATCGGAGTTCGACAGTGTCTTTGAGAGTTACGATTGCTAATCGGATTGTACTTGAATTTGTAGTTACTAGACTTATCCAAGTGGGATACTGTTGGATTAGTGTCTAAGCCCGTAACGATATTTGGTAAGTACTTGACCCGGTTGTGCATGGTCCTTTTAGGTTGCCTTCACCAAAGCAATATGGCAGGATGAATTATTAAGAAAGAGGTTATTATGATTTATTAATATGTTATATGAATAATATATTAATGGAGAAATCATATAATTAAATTAATATTAGACAAGAACTAGTTAAGAAATTAATTTGTGGCTAAAAGACATTAATTTAATAGCAGGGACTTAAACTGTCAAATGTGTGATAGTTAAGTATTGGGATGAGGAGCCTCTCGGACTAGGCATGGACGAAATTAGGATGTGTCCATCCCTAATTTTGGCCCTATTCCAGAAGCTTCCTTGGATAGCTTAAGGCCTAAGCTTTCCATTAGGGTTTTTAACTGAAACCCTAGCAGCTCCGGTATAAATAGGATCCCTAGGCTACAGAAATTGGCTACCCTATTCCTAATAGTGATAGAGCCGAATTCAAGAAGCCTCCAACCTCTCTCCAAGATCATTCTTTTGCTATTGGTGTTTGTAAGCCATTAGAGGAGTGACACTTGTGACTCTAAGCTTCAAAGACAAGAAGATTCATGCAAGCAACAAGAGGTAATGATCTAGATCTGATTTGTTTCCTATAGTTTCAAATTCTTCTCATTAGATCTAGGGTTTGTAAGCCTTGGATGATTGCATGTACACTTATTGAAACCTAGATCCAAGAATTAGGGTTTGCATGAGCACATAGGATGTTCTTTTGGCTCAAACCCATCACATTTAAGTGCCACAAGGTGGCGACGAACGCTTAGCCTACAACACGGCGCCCTCTTGGCCATGCCGTGGACCCTGTCTAAATAGAACCATTTTTATTCTATGTTATGTTTATGATTATCCCCTTTGTGTAATATTTTAGGGGTGTTAGTTTGCTTGCTTGAAGGTGCTTTTCCTCTGTTCACAGCTCTACATAACTTGGACTAGAGGTGAGTCATTTCTTGTGGTGGGTTAAGCACTTGTTTTGGAAATTGTACACTTTTGTACATATGTTTGGTCCACATGATGTTTTTGTGATGCTAAAATCTAAATGTATGAGATGTATACAATCTAAAGTTGTGTAACATCCCCCTCTGGCACGTATCACAATATTGTCCGCTTTGGGCCACTCGGCACGAGGACTTCCCAGGGGGTCACCCATCCTGGTACTACTCCCGCCCGAGCACGCTTAACTGCAGAGTTCTTATGGGATCTGCTGCCCTCACGGCTTTAAAACGCGTTGTGATAGGGAAGGTATCCACACCCCTTATAAGGAATGCTTAGTTCTCCTTCCCAGCCGATGTGAGATCAGATCTAACCCACTTTCACCCCCCATTATAGGGTTCGACGTCCCCGTCGAACACATCGACCCGTGCCCTAGCTCTGATACCATTTGTAACATCCCCCTCTGGCACGTATCACAATATTGTCCGCTTTGGGCCACTCGGCACGAGGACTTCCCAGGGGGTCACCCATCCCGGTACTACTCCCGCCCGAGCACGCTTAACTGCAGAGTTCTTATGGGATCTGCTGCCCTCACGGCTTTAAAACGCGTTGTGATAGGGAAGGTATCCACACCCCTTATATGGAATGCTTAGTTCTCCTTCCAAGCCGATGAGTGGGTTAGATCTGATCCCACATCGGCTGGGAAGGAGAACTAAGCATTCCTTATAAGGGGTGTGGATACCTTCCCTATCACAACGCGTTTTAAAGCCGTGAGGGCAGCAGATCCCATAAGAACTCTGCAGTTAAGCGTGCTCGGGCGGGAGTAGTACCAGGATGGGTGACCCCCTGGGAAGTCCTCGTGCCGAGTGGCCCAAAGCGGACAATATTGTGATACGTGCCAGAGGGGGATGTTACAAATGGTATCAGAGCTAGGGCACGGGTCGATGTGTTCGACGGGGACGTCGAACCCTATAATGGGGGGTGAAAGTGGGTTAGATCTGATCCCACATCGGCTGGGAAGGAGAACTAAGCATTCCTTATAAGGGGTGTGGATACCTTCCCTATCACAACGCGTTTTAAAGCCGTGAGGGCAGCAGATCCCATAAGAACTCTGCAGTTAAGCGTGCTCGGGCGGGAGTAGTACCAGGATGGGTGACCCCCTGGGAAGTCCTCGTGCCGAGTGGCCCAAAGCGGACAATATTGTGATACGTGCCAGAGGGGGATGTTACAAGTTGTGAGGTATTGGCACTAACAATTTATTTAGGAAACCGTTGGTGTGTTAGAATTCTTAAGTTGATTATTTGATGCAAAAAGAGAGTATTAGGACCATGCTAGTAGTGAGCTTTATTCATGTCGTTGAAATGTGATGATAATGATGATATTTTTTGTTTTGTCATATTTAAATGAAACTAAGAAATACATGCTAGAATTTGGTTGTTAAAAGGTGTATGTCTTTATATGCTACAAGTTGATGTTATGTGGTAATTTTGAGAATATACATTTGATGTAGGATATGAGATGTAATATGTATTGGATTAATAATAGTAATATACAAGCATGATTACGTAAGGATATTGGTGAGGTATGTATATGCCCCATATGAGTGGATTCATTAAGTATAAAATTAATTATAATTAACAGGAATACAAATAACGGGGGTAAAAGGGTAGAAACCTAAACTTAAGTGTGTTCCTTATGTGATATCGGGGTGGAAGGATACCGTTGGAAGAAAAGAGCTTAAGACAATTCGATGTCGACTGGTTTTCTAGGCAACCATTTCGAAACATATTTCTGGCGCACTTGGTGTACGGGAACTGGAGTGATGTTGGCTACTCAAAGACGTTGGATCAAGTATCATGTTTGGGTGTAGGTATGCGTTTGGAAGTACCGTTTCACCACCCGTGAATGACAACACATCATGTCCGTACATGTAAAGTAGGAGTAGTGAACATGGAGAACTAAGGACAACGTTATGGGTGGGAGTCACGCCCTATTTGGTGCATTGGGTCACCAGGTCACGTTAATAGTGAACATGGTCTTTCTTTGGGGATGTTAGCAATGTTTTAGACTCATGTAGCGATGGACATTGAAAGTAATTATAACAATGATCATAATAAAATAATTACTACGATGAAAGAATGTCCATTATAATATATGTATTATATATTAAAAATAGCGAAAATAGGTGGTGCTAGCGATGTATGAACGGTAGGGACATTAAGAGTAATTATAGCGAAGAAAGTAAATATAATTACGACGATGAAAAGAATGTCCAGGTTAATAAATGCATTATATATTGATAATAATAATTGATGTACATTGATTGGTACGAATTGATTGCATGTCTAAACATAATGTATGAAGTAGGTTTGTTTCCATACCAATGTGCTTGAGATTGACTCACTGTGTTGATGCTGACACTTGTTTATTTGCCTGTTGTTATGGCTTTTCATTGGTACATGTAGTTTGATACTGATGGCATGGTGAGTTTCGGACTTTTGGGTTGTTTTATTTATGTTATTTTGAGATGATACCAGTTTCAAACTTGTTGTGATGTTTCATTTATACTTGGTCGTGGTACTTGTATTGGTACCGGATTGCAACATTGAATTTTAATGGATTGTTTTTTAAAGTAATATCGATAATGTTTTCAATAAAATAAATAAGACTTCCGTTGCTTAAATCTGTTAATTAATATTTTTAAAAAATGAGTTGAAAATTTTTGGTGTTACAAGTTGATATCAGAGCTATGTTGTGAGCGAACTGAATACAGAGGTTGGCATTCAGACTCACAGTGTAGACTAACTCAATTAGGTGCTTTAGCTTATTAGGGGGGGGGGGGGGGGTGAAACTTTTATGTTATTTGTTATATGCTTTAGGATTCTTACTCTTTTCGATATCGAAACATCCTCTCTTCTTTCTTGCGGATCCTGTGAACGTTAATATCGCTCATCATTTAAGGAAATGGTTCCATCCCTTAACAATCGAGGAGCGACAAGAAGTGGTCTAAATTACCAAAAAGGATTGAGGTAGGTTGCATTCCCAAGCTTCTTGTGACCCACAAGCTTTGTTATCTCAGAACATTCGTATTCGATTCGTAGTTCGACTGGTGTTGCACGTATTGGGGAAATGGAAGATCATCTTAGGGGGATGCTTGGAATGCAGAGATTGAGCAAGTGTTGCAAGCTGTTGACTTATCGTTGGTCGGAGTTGGAGTAGAAAAAGAACCTTTATATAGTCTAAGGGTTCTAGTAGGGTGGGGAAGTTGGAAAACAAAATAGGTGTACAAGCTTCTAACCTAAATCGGGGAGAAAGGAAACTGTGGTAATGCTAGAAACAAACATATGTAGATGTGAACGTTAGTATTGGGCCCGTACTACCATAAACACATGAGATATGTTTGGGACCGGAGGAGCCTCAAGGAAACCCGAGGACCTAGTGGACGGTACTCATAGGTGGAATGGAGGTAGGTATGGTAGACCTTTTTGTGTTATCGTCTTTCGTGCCCAGCTTGTGATACATCGTAGCTCGTTGAGTCATATGTTAGACATTAAGGTAGCTACATGGAGTTCTATTCTAGTGCGGGAGAAATTTGATAGGTGTTCGATTGTAATCTCTGGTCACACCTTTTTCTCTGACTCTGATTCTGATAATGATCAAATCATTTGACGTTGTCATTGGTATGAATTGGTTGTCTACCAATCGAGCTGAGATGTTTTGAGAAGCGAGTTCGTATCAATGATAAAGAGAAAATTATTAACTACAATTTCTTCATATTTTAATTTTAAAATAATAAAACAATATCTACTATAATAAATAAAGGTTTTTTTGCTACATGTCCTCTTCACCTTCATTTGGACACATGACATTTTCTAGAATTTTTAGATTTTCTATTTTCCACTTGTCATTTTATTGTATTTTTCATTTTATTAAATTAAAATTCCACATTTGATAAGTAAGGTAATATATATTTAAGGTATTTATTAGAAAAAGTTTATATATGTAATGTATTCAATACATTAAATCCTCGTAAAGTTTAATAATTCAAAAATTTTCTCATATCTCTTATAAATTTAAACTTTTTAAATTGTTAAAATTTTATATTTAATTTTTTTTAAATAAATTCATGTAATACATGAGTTTCACACCTAGTTAATAGTTAATGAATATATTAATAAGTTTGTTAAAAAGTATGGCGATTTTGACTTGCGACCTTATGTCAAGTAGAGGAGCCCTGACCACCGAGCGCCAAACTTGGTTGGCAACACTTGCATTTTTGTTTTCTTTTCTTTAGTCACTTTTGCTTTGAGCAATACCAAATAATATATAAATCATAAAATCTTAAGATTACAAAGATGATTGCTTGCTATTAATAATTTAAATGATAACAAAATTCATTTTTTCCAACTTTCATGTACATCATTGAATGCTGATGCATGATGAAGCACACACATGTACACACATGAAACACGTTAAATAAAGGTAGAGTGCATAAACTCTAAAGAACACAATGACGGTGTTATTTTGATGTCTTTTAATTAATATTGGATTTTATATTTGAGAAGTATCACCGATCTAATTTTATTTTGATGTTTAAGTTATGTTGGTGTAAAAATTTAGGGTTAAACTTGTAAAAAACTTTATATTTTGTGTTTTTCGGGATTAAAGTTCAATTTTATTTTCTAAAGAAAGATTTTATATTTTTTCATTTTTTTAGATTTGACAATTTTTAATCATTTATTTTCGGAAAAAAATTTGGAAAATGTAAGGGATTTTCGGAAAAAAACTTAAAAATGTTAGAAAGTTTTTATAGAAACAGTTTGAAAGTTGAGGTTTTTTTTTTAAAAAAATGCAAAACTGAGGGGCTTTCAAAAAAAAGAAAAAGAAAATATATAAGGTTTTTTTTAGGAAAAAATAAAGTTGACGTTTACTTAAAAAACATAAAATATAAATTTTTTTTATTAGGTTAAACCAAAATTTTATATAAACCATTTCCAACTCATTATACTTTTACCTAAAAAAATATATGTTATGAATATATTACAGTAAATTTGGAATTCTGCTATACTTTATTCTTTTAAATTTAAGTTTATATATATATATATATATATATATATATATATATATATATATATATATATATATATATATATATATATATATATATATATATATATATATATATATATATATATATATATATATATATTGTGGACCCATCAATTTAAAAACCTAGATAATGCTATATTGGTAATTTTCTTTTATAACCTAAATTAAGTTCTGATATTCATCAAATTACACGATATATATGGAAAAATGTTATCCTTGTTTAATAGGTATCAAATTACACATTATATATTCACATCATCACAATCGAACTTCATCATCATCGGTAAACATTTATCTCTACCATCCCACCATCTCTATCGACCATCACCACTAATTAGATGCAAGAATGGGATACACACCCTTGTTTTGCAATTTCATTGACCTGAATCATCAGATCTTGTTCATCAATTAGGGAATAAACACGCAACCCTAAAGTTCATACTCGATTGAAGAAGGAGTTGGAGTTGAACGGAGACACACACAATCTCCGGGATCATACATAAAGCCGCCATCGATCCAACCCTAATCAAACATCACCACCACCGATCCATCACAAGACCTTGCTAAGTCGCTGTCATTGAATAGCCGATGCACCAAAGAACTGTCGTTAAGTCGATGAAGCTGAATCATTGGACAATTGTTGAATAACAAGGCAACAAGTTCAAATTGCCACCTAAATTCGTTCTTTTGATTTGAAAATAAGATCAAGCTCATTCTGGATTATGATAGAAGATCAAGCGCATTCGTGTTTATGCTAGAAGATGAAGTATATTATATTAGAATGCATTCTTAAAGAATACATTCTGAAATCATTTTGATATTATTCTGATTTTTTTAGTTGTATATAATGCATTCTGAAATCATTGTATTGCAAATTTAAGAATGTTGATATTTTTCAAGATCTTTGTTCTTTCAGAATATGTATCAATATTTTTCAATATCTTAGTTGTATATAAACTTCTTCTAGATGTTGGAACTATCATAGCTACCAAAAATGGCCATGGAAGTGAAAGTATCAATATAAGCGATTGTGATGGGGTTATGAAAGGTAAGGGTGAGCATAATAACCGAAAAAACGAACTAAAACCAAATTAACCGAACCATATTATCTGAATCATTTTAAAAACCGTTGGTTCGGTTTCTAATTTTTGTTAACTGATAACTAATGGTTCGGTTATGGTTTTATAGCTTAACTGAACCAATATTAACCGAATTGCTAACTTTATATTTTAATATATAAAAATTATAGATTATATATCAAATAATATAGTTAAACTTATTCAATACCCATTAAAATTTCAAAATATAATCCATTAATCCTTACTTATCATGAGACGAATGAGCAATCAAACCATCAAAGGATGATCACGCAGACACACACAATCTTCCAATCAGGCATTGAGCAAGATTATTTACTAATTATGTAATTCCTAATCGGCTAATTCTAAAATTTGTAAACATTATTCACAATTAGTTTAATCTTCACACTCATAATCATAATCGAAGGTTTCTCACCCCGTTAATCCTAATCAAACATTGTTTTGACTTTATAGTCCTATTCGAAGGATGTTTTGACTTTATAATCAATATTTATAGGTAAGTTAAGTTTTTGGTTCATATTGACTTTGAGATATATTAAGAATGTATTTTTTTGGGTTTTTTTTTTTTTTTTTTAATTTACTGCTTTGACTATATCACATTGAATATATATGAGCGACTGATTTTTTATAATCCATATAACACATAATATGAATGTGTAGCTCTTTTTTTTTTTTTTTTTTTTTTTTTTTTTTTTTTTTAATACAGTTTTAGATTTAATCGCATTGATGTTTGACTTTATTTTAGTGTTAATATCAATTATCAATTATCAATATATGAAATTATTAATGTTAGTTTTTTTTAAGGTTTTATACTTTTATTAAATGTTTTTTAATTTTGAATGTGACTATGTGTTATCTCACTTGAGTATCAAAGCTACACATTTTATTCTATTACTATAACCTAGGTTACAAACATTGGCGACGATGACTTTTTTGTATTTTCTTTTCATTTTTTTATGTCAATATACCTTCGCCATTTATATTATTTTGAACATTATGGTTAACCAATATTAACCATTAACCAAAACCATTAACCGACAAAAACTATTAACCATAACCTAATTTAACCATACCCAATGGGTACCAAAATGCGTTAACCAATAATAATGGTTATGGTTCGATTTTGACCAATAACCGAACCAAACCGCTCTATACATCCCTAGTGAAAGGCCCTGTAGTACTGAATTTGGTTTTCTCTAGTATGGTTTGTGCTCCTGGTATGATTTTTATGGTAGATTTTAGGTAACCGAAATCCAGAAGACGTAAGAAACACAAGCTCTGATTAGGCACCAAGAACATGTTACCTTGCAAAATTCCAAACCTGGTATGTTCTTGATCTTAATTTCAGATTGGGCACTTGATCTGTTGTTTAATGAATGATTTCTTGAACATGATTTATAATTCTACAACTGATTTCTTCTTCTAGAATCGATTTTTTTTGCTCCCACTTTTTTGGAATCGATGTTGCTTTCCCCTTTTTTCCTTTTCCTTTTTATCTTCAAAAATTTTCCTTTTTTTAATAATATGCAGAATTTGAGTAAGATCATTGTTTTATGTTTATTTTTTATGTTTATTTGATTATTTGATATGTGAACTAGGTATGTAACCAAGAAAGAATACACCTTTCTGTAGAAGGATATCAAGCGGTCAAATAGGTTGACCCCAAGGTATAATTCTTTTAGAATAAACTAGATGAATTGTTTATCGGATTATAACATTATAAAAGAATAGAACTTTATGATAAGTTTTAGGGAAAATGTACCTGCTTGCATTTGTCATTCTTTCATAATGGCTTGAAGAAGGAATCAAAGATTGATCATACAAGAGAAATACATGGAATCGAGTTCAATAACAAGTTATTTTCTTATGATAATGCATCAAATTTTTCATAAGAATAGTTGTAAACAAGTCTATTATTTAGACTATTGAATAAGGTTAATTGTATTTGTTCAAGAATAGTATATTTGAGAATGATATTTTTTTAAGAATTTTATGTATTTTGATGACATTCTGTTAGAATATATATATATATATATATATATATATATATATATATATATATATATATATATATATAATTATATTAAAATGTATACATAATTGTATATTTAAGAATGATAATTTTGTAAGAATATTGTTATTATTCAACCGCAGGTTCAAGAATTTTATTATTCTTCAATAATATTATAATAGAATAATATTCTAACAAAACAATCCCATAGAATATCATTATAACAAAATAAAATTCTGACATAATTATAATTGAATTAATTAAAAAAATCAGAATACAAATTAGGATAATAAAAAATCCCTTAAATTCTGAAAATTACATTTTTAAATTTGTGTTTCCTAATTTTAAAGTAATGGAAATATAAAATTTTACCCTTCTTTTATGTAGCAACCCAAAACCCGGATAAAACCATTTCATTATTAAATAGGAAATTAAAGTCATAAATTGTTTTCAAAATCCATTACATAATAGACATGTCCAATTATTAGAGTAACAATATCAGTAAGTGCAGAAGATAATGGAGAGTGAATGTTGCGCCATCAAGCTGGGTTCTTCCTCTTAGTACCAGAAATACCTGAAACCACAATACAAACTGTAAGCAAACACTTAGTTAGTTCTCCAAATACCACATAACATACAATCGCAAAATACCCACCACATACATATAATTGTCATGGGCTACCCCTATGTTCGTTTCCCTGGAATGACATGGGCTACCCCCACGGTCTAATATCCAAGTGTCATTGGCTACCCCCATGGTCTTCCATGCCATGGGCTACCTCCATGGTCATCCATACAAGTGTCATGGCCTATCCCTGAGGTATTTCAAACAAGCAAAAACATATACAACTAACATTACACACGTCCAGTAATAGGCCGACATTGGTGACTTCGATCTATTGATATAGTGAGAAGACTCACCTCTCAATCCGAATAATAGTTGATGAGGTCCCGACTTCGAAACCTAAACTTCCCCTTTTGGGTCAAACTAAGTTAGACGATCAAAAAGTCAAGGAAAGTCAACTTAGCTGACCGCCACGTCGTGGTACCCTTGTACCACTTCGTGGTGCCGAATACGACAAAACAATCGCGATCTGCCTTGCCATCACATCGTGGTAACATGATTTTCAGTAGCTTAATGCATTCAACTACTTTCTTCGATTCCAAAGGGTCTCCAACTTATATCTGAACCAAACTAGGGTCTAGATGGATAAAGTTTCCAAAATTATCCAATAGAACCCTCCAAATGTGTTTAGATCTCAACTTTAAGATCCAAAACACTTCCTGGCTTAAGCAATAATCATCCAATCCAAGAGGTTTCTTAACCAAAAGCTGCAAAAGAGTATTTAACATCAAACACATCATAAAATTTGGTGGTTTTCAGTCATGCATGTCCAATGCATGACTTAAACTCTTATTAGGTCAAAATAGGGCAAAAAGACCAAGATTCCATGCATGGTCACAAAACTTGATTCTAAGCTAGATCCCAAGAGGCATATGCTCCAAATGGCATGGAGATTCATAAATTTGCAAAGTTTATGAAGTTCAACCATCCAGGTAACAAAACATAGAGAAAAGTGGGTAAAATCCATAGATCTATCCATTAACTCAGAAAGGTGAAGACTTTATACCTCCTTGAGATGCTAGAGGAAGGCAAACTTTTGGATCTTCTTTGCTTTGAACTCCCCAAGTGATCTTCCACCACCTTCTTCCTTCACAAGCACCAAAACACACTCTTTAAGGCCAAAAACTCACACAAGGGATCTAGGGTTAGCAAGGGACAATATAAAGAGATGGAGGCTGATGGGAGGGAGGCTAGGAGGGGTTAAGGATCTTTAAATAGGGCTCAAACCTTAACTTTTGGGTTTTTACCCAACATCCACCACCACATTGTGGTGGCTCATTAAATCCCTGTGGCCCAAAACTCTTCGCCACGTCGTGGTGGAGATTCACCACGTCATGGCCCTCAAAGATACATCATACGCAATCAAAATAGTTTCATACCTACAACCGAGTGTTGCAACTCTCCTCCACTTGAATCAGAATTTGTCCTTGAAGTCTGCTACCGCAAAAAAATTCGGGTAGTGCTCCCTCATCTCATCCTTCGACTCTCACGTCCATTCAGAGCCATTTCGGTGCTGTCATTGCACCTTTACCCAATTTACCACCTTATTACACAGAGTTTTATTTTTTCTGTAACACCCATAAAATTTGAGCCAAATTAAAATATTTTATCTTATTCAAAAACCAGTAAGTTTATACATCTTGTTTTCAAAATAGTTTAAACATCAGAGTATCCCCCATAACCATTCCACATAAATCATAAAACAGGAGGAGTGGTATGATCACGCCTTCACCTTGCCACGATCTTCCGAAGTACCTAAAACAATACACTGAACTGTAAGCCCGAAAGTTTAGCGAGTTATCCCCAAAATACCAACCACACATAAACATACTCATAACATATCAAAAATAGAACAACCATGCACATCGGGTCTACTGTGTGACTGGTCCGCCCGCACCGGGCCTTCAGTCCACCTGGTCCACCCTCCGAGTCTAGCCATGTACATCGAGTCTACAGTGTGATTGGTCCGCCCGCATCAGGCCTTCAATCCACCTGGTCCACTCTCTGTGTCTACAGTATGACTGGTCCGCCCACACCGTGCCTTCAGTTGGCCTGGTCCACTCTTCGAGCCTCGGCACATCTGGTCTGCCCTCTTGGGGCCTTCAGCCTATCCGGACCGCTTGCTGGGCCTTCGGAATATCCGGTCCGCCCTGGGTATGTTGGCCTACAACACAAAGCAGGACCCGCCTCAACCCAACCCCCGTCAAACAACCATGTGCACATAAACAATTAATCACATAACAAATCCTTAACCAGACAAACAATCTAACATATCACATAACATATCAACATCCTAACTAGGATTACGACCTAACTGGTCACTAGCATAACATTACCCTATATACCGGGTACTGACCTTAACCAGGTCTCTAACATATCACCATTCTAAATACCAAGATGCAGATCTAGCATAACAATAACATAACAAACACCACCCGGATTTCCATCCGATAAAGGGCCGGCCTTGGTGCCGTAGACCCTGTCGATATAGTGAGGATAACTCACCTGCAATTTCCGACTGAAGAGATAAGACCGAGCTGCTTCGACCACCGACACGAACTTCACCACAGAACACAACCAAAGAACCAATTCCATAAATACCAAAATTACCAAAATACCCTAGGAAGTCAAACTGGTCAACTCTTGGTCAAAGTCAAAGTCCTCAGTCAAAGTCAACCTTCCTGGTTGATTCTACTCGTCGATTCAACCTGTCGACTCGCCGAGTTCTTATACTTAGAAAACTCCCACAACACGACTCAACTCGCCGAGTCGCCCCTCGACTCGTCAGTTGAACGATCTTGGAATTCCATCCTATCCAACTCACTGAGTCGCCAACCGACTCACTAATCCAAAGCTTTAACCAAAAGTGGTTGGGTTCTGCGACCAGACTCGCCGAGTCCAAGGCAATCTTCAACAGACTCGTCGAGTTGTTCTTCCAACTCGCTGAGTCCTTGCACATGTTCATACAACTCGTCGAGTATACCCATGTGACTCGCTGAGTCTCTCCAGTTCTCAATCCATATAGAGGCTTTTCGAGCCATGCAGGGGCTCCAATCCATAGATCCACTCTTCTACAGTCTAACCCTCACATAAAGTTGCAAACTTTACGTGAAACCAAGGATACATAGGCCCGAAACACACTAGGGCTTGGGTTTTAGACAAAGGGGCTTCACTAACAACTCAATGACTGAAACTTTATGACATTCTAGGCCATCATAAGTCTAGATCTGGAGTAGCAACCTTAGATCTATACTCCAACCCGAAATAGATCTCAAACAAGCTAAGGAACTCCACATCAACCACCAAGGATGAACCAAAAAGGAAATTAGCTTAAGATTATGGCTTTTTACCTCTGAAATGTGCCCAAACAGATGTAGATCCCAGATCCACACAAGCCCTTGATGATAGCCTCTAATTCCTCAAGCTCTTTCCACCAAATTCCTCTTCCAAGCTCCAAGCTCCTCAACAATGAAGCCTCACACGAAAATTAGGGTTTCTGGAACTCTCAGGGGGGATTAGGAGGCTAGGAGAAGGATATAAAGTCCTCTAAATAGGGTGCAACCCTCAGGATTAGGGTTTTCTCTCTTCAGCACCAACTCGTCGAGTCCAAGCCGCCGACTCGGCGAGTTGGCCACTTAGACCGCGACAGAATCCCGCTCCGACTCGGCGAGTAAGAGGACCTACTCGTCGAGTCCCTTTCCTAAATTTACACTTTTGGCCCTTCATTGAACATTTGAATTTGGGGTGTTACATTTTCTGTCAAGAATTGCAATGGGCTTCTCCACATAATTCAAGCGCTCATCCACCTGAATATCGTCTACCGAGATCACTACAGAATCATCGGCTACACATTTCCGTAACTGAGACACATGGAAAGTGTTATGGATCAGACTGATCTCATCAGGAAGATCCAGGTGGTATGCAACCTTTCCAACACGGGAATAAATCCTGAATGGACCAATAAATCGGGGACCCAATTTGCCCATCTTCTAAAAGCAGAAGACAACTTTCCAAGGTGACACCTTCATCAACACAAAATATGCCACCTGAAACTCGAGATCCGAATGATGTCGGTCAGCATAATTCTTTTGAAAGCTTTGTATGACCCGTAGTCTGTCACGTACCTACTGAATCAACTCAGTGGTCTTAAGCACTACCTTAGTACTTCCAATGACCTGATGTCCGACCTCTCCCCAACAAACCAGGTCTTAAACCTCCTTCCATACAACATCTCGAATGGTGGTTGATCAATATTAGCATGATAACTGTTGTTGTATGAGAACTCTACCATTGGAAGGTAAGTATCTCAACTCCCACCAAAATCTAACACACAAGCCCTAAGCATATCCTCAAGTGTATGAATCGTCCACTTGCTCTAACCGTCGGTCTGGGGGTAGTATGATGTACTAAAATGCAATTGAGTGCCTAACTGCTCATGGAAGTTCCTCCAAAATCTGGAGGTGAAATGAACATCCCTGTCCGAAATGACAGATACTGGCACCCCGTGCCTGACTACCACCTCCCGAACATAGATATCTACTAACTTTCCTACGGATATACTCTCGGTAACCAGAATAAATTGTGCACTCTTGTTCAATCTGTTCAATCTGTGCACTCTTGTTCAACACCCTGTTCCGTCCTGGGTAATTTGGTGATGAAGTCCATAGTAATCTCTTCCTATTTCCATATAGGGATGGGTAACGACTGCACCTTTACCATGGGGTATCTAGTGTTCAACTTTGACCTTCCTACAAGTCAAACACTGCTCAACAAACCAGACAACTTCCCTTTTCATACAGGGCCACCAGTAACTCAACCTCAAATCCCGGTACATCTTTGTGGCCCCTGGGTGGATAGAAAACTTTGATTTGTGCGCCTCCTCCAAAATCGACTGTCTTACCCCACCTGATGCCGGAACCCAGACCCTGCCATGTTGGGTTAACAACCCTCGATTGTCTCTAACAAACAAAGGAATTTTCCCTCTAATCCGCTTAGTCTTCCAATTTTCTTTTTTCAATCCTTCTACATGAGCTTCCTTGATCAAATCCATCAAGGGTGAGGTAACATTCATCCTCGAGAAAATATCTCAGAATGGTGAGCACGCCGTCTTATGGCTCAAAGCATCGGCCACCATATTGGCCTTCCCGGGGTGATACAAGATCTTGCAGTCATAGTCTTTTAGCACATCTAACCACCTCCGTTGCCGTATATTCAAGTTCGCCTGATCCATCAAATACTTCAAACTCTTATGATCGGTGTAGATATTGTATTGAACCCCGTACAAGTAGTTCCTCCAAAATTTGAGGGCAACCCCCCCCCCAATTCCAAATCATGTATGGGGTAATTCGCCTCATGAGGCTTCAACTGCCTCAAGGCGTAAGCAATCACATGCCCTCTCTACATAAGGATAACTCCTAATCCCGAAACAGAAGCATCGTAATAAACCACAAATCATCAAATTCTTCAAGTAACACAAGAATCAAGGACTCACACAATCTCTGCCTCGGAGTCTCAAATGCTAACTGTTGATTCGGACCCTACCGAAAGGTCACATTCTTCTTGGTCAGGCAGGTCAACGACACTACAATCTTAGAGAAGTCCTGGATAAATCTCCGATAATACCCCGCAAGACCCAAGAAACTCCAAATCTTAGATGCGTTCTTCGGAACCTCCCAACACATCACAACCTCGATCTTGGTCGGGCCTACTAAGATTCCATCCTGGTGGATGATGTGCCCCGGAAACTGCTCCTCACGCAACCGAAACTCGTATTTGTGGAATTTGACAGATGGTGCTCATGCTACTTCTTGGTCTTTGAGTAGACCGGAATATCATTAATAAAAACAATCACAGATTGATCCAACAGCGGCCTGTAAACCCGGTTCATGAAATCTAAGAACGCCGCTAATGCATTGGTGAGCCCAGTAGGCATCACCACAAACTCATAATGACCATAACGAGTTCTAAAATCCGTCTTCTATACATCCTCATCTGATGGTGTCCTGACCGAAGATCAATCTTGGAGAACCAAGATGCACCCTGAAGCTGATCAAATAAGATGTCGATCCTCGGAAGTGGGTAACGGTTCGTCACTGTTAGATTGTTCAATTATCGATAATCAATACACATCCTGTGTGACCCGTCCTTATTTTTCACGAACAGGATCAATGCTCCCCATGAGGAACTGCTCAGACGGATAAAACCCTTGTCTAGCAGATCATGCAGTTGCATAGACAACTTTTGCATCTCAGGCATTGCTAGGCGATATGGCGCATTGGCTATCGGAGTCGAACGAGGCATCAAATCAATCCAAAACTCAACCTATCTCTCGGGTGGCACTCCCAGCAACTCCTCGGGAAAGACATCGGGAAAATCCCACACAATAGGTACCCTGCTTAACTCCGGCGTGACCTCAATCCGCAAATCCGAAACATAAGCCAGAAACCCAGAACAACCCTGCTGAAGAAGCCTCTTAGCCCTTGCAGCTGAATAAAGAGTTGGACCATGTGAAGCTCTCTCGCCATTAATGACATGTTCTCCCCCACTTGGGGTCAAACTCTTACCAACCATCACTCACAATCAATCACGTCCCTATTGGGCCCCAACCATACCATCCCGATGATCAGCTTCAATCCCCTCAATGGGATCGGTACCAAATCGATATGAAACCTGTCTCTTAACATGTTTAGAACACATCCTCGGAATACTCTTGCAGTGCTTACAATACGATTATCCGCGATCTCCACCTCCAGAGGGGACTTCAAAGTCCCCGAAGCTTCTCAAAACTTCTTGTTGAGCATAAGGGATACAAACGATCGGGTAGCCCTTGAATCAAATAAAACATGATTCGATAACCCATTGACCAAAAATGCCCCTATACAAGACCATAACAAATATAAGCATAACAAGACACCAAACCAGAATCCATCTAATGGTATCACACCCAATGACACTAAAGAGTGGAATAAAAATAACTAGGAGAAGGGTCAATTTCACAAACCCAAAGGGGTTAGAAATTGTCCCTAAGAGGGGGGAGGAAGAAAGGTTAGGTTTAGTACTCCTTCCCATGTGGGATGGAGGCCTAACCACGAAATTTCACTCCTTTCCCATGTAGGATGGAGTGATTTTCATCCAACCCTAATTCCATAAGGGTTCTGGAACATTCCTGATTAACCAATTATCGATTAATGAACATTCAACCCTTTAATTATTTAAACTGTTAATTAATTCCCAAAATATATTTCTAGTTAGTTTCTAATTAATTATTAACCATAATAATTAATAAACTAATTTCTCATTTATTTATTCTACTCAATTTGGGTCTTAAGGGCAACCCAAAAGGACCCTGCTATTATTAGAAATATTACAGTAGTTAATGACCTTGGACACTATTCCAACAGTCTCCCACTTGATTCTTAACTTCGCTATATGAAAGTTTTGAACACCTGATTCCAGACTCACATTTATACGAAGTTGGTCTCAGTATGTGTCGTAGTTAATCTGAACGGTCCATTAGTGTGAACTAATTCCAATAGATACTCGCATCACCCAGTGACGCATTCATCATCTATCTTGATAAACAAGATTTGCATTTATCATAAGACTCGAGGTCAAATGATATCCAAAATCTGATCCAAATGGATACCTGGTAATGCATTGCTCATTTATGTATCCAATACTATGATTCCACAAATACATTTCACCTAAAACATTTGGATGTATTTGAATAAGTACTTATTATGGTTAATCTAAACGATCCATAAGTTGAACTAACATAAACAAATATTCATAATAATACACCTTATTCAAATGTTCGAATCAATTTTGAACTATTGCTATTATACTAGCTTCATAGATTTCATGACTTTCTTTTAACATCTTAGAAGGTTGCACATTTAAATAAGTCAGAACTATCTCATGAATCATAGTATAAACTATTTCAATTATAATACCATAGACTAAACATTTTGAAAAGAGTTGTCTTTTGATCCTATGAATGTAGCAAGGGTTTGGCATTCATGATCAAATTATCTTCTCCATGTTTTAGTCTTCTCACTTCATTTTAGTGACTGCACATTCTTGCAAATAGCACTAATCCTTAGCAACACACTCAAGGTTTAGAAGTAATGTTTTGATGGCATTATAAATCCATATATTTGATTGAATAACAAACATGGAAGAACTAGTTATCTTTTGATCCAATGGAAAGTAGCACAGGCTCGTGATCCATGATCAAATTTAACTTCTTCATGCTCCAGTCCTTTCACCTCAAATATACATTTGGGCAAGTTTGATTTCTTATTCCTTTTCTTGTTATGGAAACGAATTATTATTAGAACATGTCTTAGAATAAGCCTTCCTTTGTCCTAGGTATTAGGGCCTAGATTAGGTTTACCAATAGCCTTTTAAACCATGGGCAATTGGCTTTCTTCTTCTTGACACTTCTATTCATGATAGTCAAATATGGGAGTGTTTTGAAGTATGAGTTTCTATGATTGGCCATGCTAGTTCCAAAAGGAAACCTCAACATGCTACACAACTCCTTAATGGACATTCCAAGTTGTTCATATCAAAATCAAAATGAACTGATCATTTGTACATGTTAGCTAGTCGACTAACCATAGTCAACTCCTAACTGAAGGAGATTCCATTTTCCTTCAATATGTCAACGTACATTTGATAATTTCTCTTTCTAACAATTTAGAATGCAATGTTTGAAGTAACCTAGGAAAAGCTTTAACAAAGGCATGATCTTTCCTTTTTTTTTTTATGAGAACTATTCCCAAACTACAAATTTTGACAAGATTGATCATCCTCATATCTAATCCTTTCAAAGGTTTTATATCAGTAGATTTTAATGGATAAGGTTTTCGGCATCATTCAATGACGAATTCCATTATAGTTTGTTTTACTTATCCTTAGAAAATAATCACCCTAAATTATTTTAGAAGGCTAGGATCCATATTTGGCTCCATGATGTGTAAAGGGATGCCGTAAACACACCATAAAGTTATTTAGGTAGGCAAAGCCCTTTGCCAATTTTGATCATTACGAAACTCCTAGATCTTTGAGATTCATTGACTATCAATCGCATGTTAATCTCGGATTATGTTCATCTCAAATTCAATGACGGGGTCGCCGTAGATCACTGAACAGATAGTGAATCGACCATACACAATCGCATGGTCCCCGACTCAAGTTATGCTTGAGATTCGCGAGTTCCACATCATTCTCTACCTATACTCTCAAATTGACGTGCCGGTTAACCACGCGAGCTCCATCAACAAGTTATAAAGAGAATGTGCAACTTTTATAGATAACATAATATTCACATTAAATAGATTGAGAATTAACATTGCAAAATCGCATGGTCCCCGACTCAAGTTATGCTTGAGATTCGCGAGTTCCATATCATTCTCGACTATATTCTAGATTGATGTGTCGGTTAACCACACGAGCTCCACAAATAGTATATAAAGAGAATGTGCAATTTTCATGGATAATATAAACTCACATTCTATTAATAAAACGGGATTTTGTTTCATACTTGTATTTAGAATACTTTTAGATTGACCATTATCACTATCAAACCCTTTCGGTAACTCCATTCTCAAAATGCAATAAGGTGGTAAGGGTGGTAAGCGCGAAGCATATTAAAAACCGACCTCATTAGGAATCATAGAGACCTCCTTAAACCCTTACATTAGAACGGGTGAGCCTAGTCGAGATAAGACTGACAATGTCAATGTTTAAACACGCGATGGCGCATGTTGTAACTTTCTTATATATATATATATATATATAATAAACACAATTATAATATATATAAATACAAGGGGTAAATTTAAAACTCTTTAAATTTAGTTGTCTATCATTAATTCTAATTAATTGAGAGGACCCAATGTAACAATTAATAAATCATAAGGGTGTATTATTCAAATTTATAAATCTCTATTATAAATAATATTAAATATTTAAATTCACTATTAAATAATAAATAAATATTCATATTCAAATAAACACATTTAAATAATATTTATCAATTTCCAGATTTAAAACATTTTAAATTAGGTATTTATCCATGTTTGATAAAGCTTCATATTTGAAAAATGGCCAAAATCGGAAACCCTGATTCTGCTGAGCTCATGTCGTGAGCTCCTAGCTCTCACGTCGTGAGCTGCGACTAGGGTTTTATCAATTACGAATTTTTCAATAATCCTTCTACCATCCAATTTCAAACAAGTATTTTCAGAAAACATGGATCTAGGGTGAAGTTAACCATGAACCAATGACTCTAATACCATTGTTGGGTTTTCTACGCATCAAATACACTCTAAACTATGCAGCGGAAAAATCGAAACAATGATATACCTAAGTGTACATGCATCCTATGGATCTATGGCTTCATGCTAATTACATCAACCCTATAAAACTAAAACATAAGTAAGAAAACATACCTCTTATGTAGCCCTCGATCTCCATGCTTGAGATCTTGAACCTCCATGAAGTTGCTTGGATGAAAGGACCCAAACCAGAATCCCTCTAATGGTATCACACCCAATGACACCAAAGAGTGGAATAAAAATAACTAGGAGAAGGGTCAATTTCACAAACCCAAAGGGGTTAGAAATTGTCCTTAAAAGGGGGAGGAAGAAAGGGTTGGTGAATACTTTAAGCCAAGATGCAAGGAGGAATGAAATCCTTAAGGCCCTATTTATAGCCTTGGATGCCTCCTTAGGTTTAGTACTCCTTCCCATGTGGGATGGAGGCCTAACCACGAAATTTCACTCCTTTCCCATGTGGGATGGAGTGATTTTCATCCAACCCTAATTCCATAAGGGTTCTGGAACATTCCTGATTAACCAACTATCGATTAATGAACATTCAACCCTTTAATTAATTAAACTGTTAATTAATTCCAAAAATATATTTCCAGTTAGTTTCTAATTAATTATTAACCATAATAATTAATAAACTAATTTCTCTTTTATTTATTCTACTCAATTTGGGTCTTAAGGGCAACCCAAAAGGACCCTGCTATTATTAGAAATGTTACCAGTAGTTAATGACCTTGGACACTATTCCAGCACTGGGGTCCATCAGTAATCCTCAAGGTGGTTGGCGCAAGCGCTACTGCTGCTCCACCAAACAACTTCGGACAATCAGCCTTTTTATGGCCAGTCTGGTTGTAGTGAAAAAAAATCAAGCCCTTCTTGGGGCATTCCCTGCTCATGTGTCCCGACTGACCATAGTTGTAACATATTGAACCTGCTACCTGACAGACCCCACTGTGCGGCTTGCCAGACTTGGCACAACGGCCTCGGTCCTGTTGGCCTTTGTTGTGAACATCGGAGGTCTTAGGCTTCTTGGCCTGACCCACTGCTGAGTGAACCTGCTCCGACTTCCGCTTAGCCCGGAGCTCCAACTCGATTTCCCACTCACGAGCCTACTCAATCATATCATTCAGGGTCTTGCACACTGAGAAACTCACGAACTCTTTGATATCATCCCTCAGCATGGCATTATATCTCGTCTTCCTTATATCCTCATCCATAACATACTGTGGAACTAGCAATTCCCTTTCTCTGAATTTGGCGGTGATCTCCGCCACAAACTATGTAGTCTGGTGAAGGTCTTGGAACTCCCTCACCAAGTGCTGCACCTCAATGGCCGGTGCAAACTCCTGATCAAACCTCTGCACAACCTCCTCCCATGCCATCATTGTCACACCCACCGTCCCTACCTCACGGGTAACCTACTCCCACCAGTCCTGCAATCGGTCACTCAGCATACAGGACGTGAATCCTACCTTTGCTGCCTTAGGGCAAAAGCTCGTGTGCTGAGCATTCTCCATGTCAGCAATCCAACGGCGGCTCACGATGGGGACCTTAGCCCCAAAGGACTCAAGCGCTCTGCATGCATTGAACTCCCGAAATGAGGGAGTTCGAGCCCCAATCTGACCTGCATAAATCTTGGCTTGAAATGACCTGAGTTGCTCCTCCATGATTTCCATAATCCCCTCCTTGACGATACTGAAAATCATAAGGGTAGCGTCAAGGATGACACGAGTAACCTCGACTACGATGGGATCATGTAGCCTCTCATCAATCAGTTCCTCACTGGAACCTGAACTCAAACCTGAACCCGATCCTGAACCTCCTCGAGTAGCCATCACCATCCTCAACTGAAAATACACCATAGAAACAATCGATAAAGAAGTTTGAGAGGATTTCTCCTCATCGGATTCCCTAGAGTTTCTAGGTCTGCTCTTGTATCGGGTATAGGTCATGTGCTTTAAGTAGTAAGGGCCCAATACTACCTTCCACATCTACATGTACCTTCCTCAAGGTCATACCTGATACCTATAATTCACCCAACTATAATTAGAACATAACTCATACAACACAACACACACACACACACATATCCTAGACTCTTCTAGGATTTCTCAATCCTCACAGAACCAAAAACCTCAATCAACACCGCGGGTTGCCTTATGCATGCAAGCTATACATAGATAAAATCACATAGACTGTAAAATAAAGTTTCTACCCTAAGTCTACAGCCTAAAAAGGAACAGGAAATGAGGTAGAATCCATCATTCTAGGACTATGAAATCCTAAGCATATATAACTTTGAAAGCATACACTTAGCAAATAACAAAGTCAACATTGATTCCAAGAAATATAGGCATCGAATTTTGCTAGGCTATAAGGCATCACACAAATCAGACAATTTTATCACATAATCCCCGAAGGTATCCCTAGCCCTACTCTAGCATGCATTTCACATATCAACATACTAGTTGCAAAACATAAGCATGGTTAATTTTTGGGAAACACTTACTTGAGCTCGGCTAATCGCACGCATTGCACTCTCCCTTTTACTTAAGAAAACCTTTTTAATAAAAATTTGATTCTTTTCTTATTGAAAATATTATCATTTCCACATTTTGAGTTCTAACACACCTGAGGGTGTGCCTGAATCCTTCAAACCAAGGCTCTGATACCAACTTGTAACAGCCTAAAAACCGAATACAAATTTTCATTTTTAAATAGGAAATTACAGTCATAAACTGTTTTCAAAATCCGTTACATAATAGAGATGTTCAATTATTAGAGTAACAATATCAGTAAGTGCGGAAGATAGTGGATAGTGAATGTTGCGCCATCAAGCCGAGCCCTTCCTCTTAGTACCAGAAGTACCTGAAACCACAATACAAACTGTAAGCAAATGCTTAGTTAGTTCCCCAAATATCACATAACATACAATCTCAAAATACCACACCATATACATATGATTGCCATGGGCTACCCCCATGTTCGTTTCCCTGGAATGCCATGGGCTACCCCCACGGTCTGGTATCCAAGTGTCATTGGCTACCCCCATGGTATTCCATTCCATGGGCTACCTCCATGGTCTTTCATATAAGTGCCACGGGCTACCCATGAGGTATTCCAGACAAGCAAACACATACACAACTAACATTCTACATGTCCAGTAATGGGCCGACATTTGTGCCTTTGACCCATTGATATAGTGATAAGACTCACCTCCCAATCCGAATAATAGTTGATGAGGTCCCCACTTCGAAACTTAGCTCTAACCGACTCCTAACCATCAAAGACAAATTCTAAAGTATAATCCAGAATACCCAAACCTCCCCTTATGGGTCAAACTAAGTCAGATGATCAAAAGGTCAAGGAAAGTCAACTCAACTGACCGCCACTTCGTGGTACCCTTGTACCACGTCGTGGTGCAGAATATGACAAAACAGTCGCGATTCTCCCTGCCATCACGTCGTGGTGGCCTTGCCACGTCATGGTAACGGGTTTTTTAGTAGCTTAATGCATTCAGCCACTTTCTTCGATTCCAAAGGGTCTCCAACTTAGATTTGGACCAAAATAGGGTCTAGATGAATAAAGTTTCCATCTTTATCCAATAGAACCCTCCAAAGTGTTTAGATATCAAGTTTAAGATCCAAAACACTTCATGGATTAAGTAATATGTAACATCCATAAAAATCATGCCAAATTTGAACTTTTTGGAGCAAGTAGAGGGAGGCGAAGCTCCGAAGACCATCTCACCCTATCGATCAACTACCACAACATCGCCCATCACCCATCACCCATCACCTTAACCTTGCACCAAAATTCCTCCACCATCGAACCTTACCAACATAACTCCAAAAAAGGATCTAAAACAAAATCAACGAAATCTAGAACTATCGGTGGGGTAAGTTCGAGTTTTGTTTTAGAAATCTTGCTTTCGGTAAGCTTTTTCGTGGGAGTTCTTGGGTGGAGATGATGCAGTAAGTATGAAACTTTTGTATTTTAAAATGGAGACAAGGAATAACCAAATATGATAATTGTAGTGAGTGTGGAGCTTGTGTATCAAACAAATCAAGAAAGTTCTCACTATTTTCTTCTTATTATGTTTTATTCTCAATTTCTCCTAAGCAATCAATCCATGTTTACATCATGTCATTTTGATGTTCTTAAAATATTTTCATGTCATTTCACATGTTTTTATCTCTATTGTGACTCTTTTTTGGAATTTTTGACAATTTTAGATGTCCATTAATATATTTAAAAGTTGTGACAACATACGATTTGTTGCAGAATGCTTCTTGGTTCTTGTCTACAAGTCCAACACTTTTTTTTGGCTAGTATGTATTAGCATCTCATCAGAAGGGCTGGGGATACTTGATCTAGGGCTAATATGCAGCTTATGTCCTCATTGACAATATGCCATTCTCAAAACTTTGCCCTTTTCATTTAGATTTGGGAACCCACTTTGCCGCAAATGATGTATACATACATGATACCAGTTTGTTACCTATAAAAATATGGTTGATTAATCATATAGAAGGACCTTACAACTACCCGTTTTGTATTTTCGATGGGAAGGTGAAGCTTGGAAAAATTACGTTCTAGAAAATATAGGTTTGTAGCTTGATTGAAGGCAACGTAGAAGGAAAACGAATCAATGTGTGTGTCTTATTTGGGTCTTAAATTACGTTTGTTTCAAAAGTAGAAGGAAACCAAGGAACGGAGTTTAGGCGACGTGTGATGAGATTCCAAAAAGGTTGCAATAATAAGGGCAATTTGGTCAATTCATTTTAAGTCAAAAGAGGTTTTGGTATTTAGAGGGAATATAATCGGTCTACGTTCATCTTTTTTAAACTATAATGATTATAAAATATAAAATTTGATTATAAATGATCAAAAATATTAAAAGAAAAATAGAAATTTTACAATTAAGATGTTTTGAAAGTTAAAAAAAATATATAAGTATGATATTTATATGTAAAGTAAGACAAATATTATATTATGACACTTAACAACAAAAATATATATCAAATTCAACCGAATAAAAAGTCATAATTTTGAATAAAAGCGTGTTTCATAAGGAACATTTGGGGTTTTCTAGTTTTTAGCTTTTAAAAAGACGTTTGATTTAATCAAAAAACTTCATTTGACACTATAATCTTGTAGTTTTTAGCTTATAGAGAACACTCCAAATCTAAAAGTTATTTCATGTAATGTTTAAGAAAAAAACTATTAAGCTTTTTAATTTATTTTCAGAATTATCCTTTTTATTTATTATGTTTCATATTTTGTTTTAGATAGATGTCATTTTATGTAATTTTATACATTTTAAAATTTCCACTATTTTTTGACTAACATTTACTATATAATTAAAGTTATAAGTTATAACTACCAACTTTAAGCTATCAAGCTTCCGGTTACCGATAATATTTTAATAATTTTATGTATTTTAAAAAAAACAAATGATGAAAATCGGGTCGAATGTGGTTGTCAAACCAAAAAAGCTGCTAAATGGGAACCCTTTAACCTTTAATAAATAGTTAACAAACAACAAATTGGGAGAAAAGGGGCAATTTGGTCAATTGGTATTGGCGGGCATTTCGCCTGAATTAGGGATATCAAAATACCACTACTCCTGTCTCCTAACACAACAAACACTTCACCAAAACAACCACATACTTACTCCAATAACACACACAGTATCCAGATTACTCTTTCTTTCTCTACAACAGTTTCAACAACAAAACAGACCACACACATCTGTCGTTTCTTTGAGTACTACTGAATTTCGAAGGAGATGAACATTAATGACGATGAGACGATAGATTATGTGTATAAAGTGGTGGTGATTGGTGATTCTGCGGTGGGGAAGACGCAGATGCTGTCAAGGTTTACGAAAAATGAGTTCTTTTTTGATTCGAAATCGACGATCGGAGTTGAGTTTCAGACGAGAACACTGAATATTCAGTCGAAGGTTATCAAAGCTCAGATCTGGGATACTGCTGGTCAAGAAAGGTAAACAAACCTCTCTCCTCTTTCTCTGTTCTCCGGTTAAACTGTAAACGCCACCTCTTAGCTCATCGTTGCTCCGGCGAAAGTCCTAGTGTTCCCATTTACAGAGACATATTTAAACCCAGAAACAATAATGATGATAGTAGTTTGTTTATTGCTTTTTTTAAATGAAATGTGTCATGAGAGTTTACTTTGTTGGATAAACTTCCGTCTCGAATTGTGTTTTCAAGAAAGAACATGAAAATGATGTTTTCTTGTTTGCATACGTTTTGTAATAGTTTTATTTTATATTTATTAAAATATCGAATCTGAGAAAGTAACTAATATTTATCTTTGATTATTTGTTTCATATACGAGTAATATATAGAAAAACCACTATTTTTGATTATTTTTACACTTTAATTATTGTGAATAAAAGTTTTCGACTAAAGCCAATCAACATTTGACGACATTTGACCATGAACATGTTAAAATGTCACAATATAAAAGTTGTAAAGTTAGCAGCTTTAATTGAATAGAAAAAGTTGTCAAAATGTTCCATATGAACAAAAATTATTTTGTGATCCATATTTTTTCTGTTTTGACCAATTTAACCTGTTACAAATATTTTGACATATCAAAGTGGGTCGACATATGGAAAATTGTAAAACTTGAGGTGTTTATTGAGAATTTTCATTTACAGTGGCCATAAAAAAATCAATATATTATATATATATATATATATATATATATATATATATATATATATATATATATTAATTTTTTGCGATATCATTAAAAAAATATAATGTTATTTTACATAACCAATCTAGTAATATTTTGCAGTTTACAGTAGCTTTCATTTACATCAGAAAGTTTTTTGTTTTTATTCATAAAATTAATTCAGTTGAAATTAAATGCTTATCTATATATACATGATTATGATACCCGCTGCACATTACAGTACTATTGTATAATTATTGCTAGAAATGTATTAAAACTGATTACAATATTCGCTTTATCCATTTGTCATTTTATTATATCCAAGTATTCAACTACAGGATCTCTGGATAAATTTTAGGAATACAAATTTGTATCTATACAGTTGTATAGTAACATGGACATATGGTATATATATAATCTTGAAATATCAATAACCAATTATTTGATAAGCTCGGTTGACTTATTTAGTTTTGTTTTAGTTCGAACACATGACCAATGTAGAAAAACAATAATTGCCAAATCTATATAGATATCATATTCCTTTAGAAAAAACAAATAGATCCAAGTTAATAAATAAGTTATCTAGAAAAAAAAAATACATATATTCAAATTAAATAGTAATTTTGTATGGACCAAGTGTCATAGGACCAGATACGAATAATAATGAGAGACGATATATTGGTTTAAAAAGACAGGAGCTGGACAATGATTGCGTTACATTTAAAAGGGAAAAAAAAACCCAATTTAATTATATATGTTTTAACGCTAAAAAAAATTACTATTAAGTTAAATTTTTGTTGATTAAAACCATATTACGTTATGATTATATTATAGTAATAATGTATTTTCATTTAAATGTCCATTAAAACTAGTACAATGACTTTATGAAGGCTGATCTCATTTTTTTTAAAAGATTAGAACAGAAACTGGTCACGAAGCATTAATTCCGGTAATATAGGAATATAAAATGGTTTTATTGGATATAAATATAACATAATGTTTGTTTTAGATCACTGCGAGATAATACCTTGAGTTTTATGAAGATTTCCTTATTCAAAAATAACATTTTTTACATATAACATTAGATTCGATTATATATGTATAGAAAGTTAATAATTGAGAGACAAGATGAGTGTTATGATATAAACATTATTAGACAACAATAATCATGTAGCAAACTAGCAATCGCATGTGCATATGCCTTTCATGCCATCCTGTTTTAGGTCCCATTAGATCTCACATTAAAATGATAAAATCACACAACACATCGATCTCATTCTTTAAACAATATTAATTTCCAATTGCTTCAATAATTATTTTTTAATCCCGTTAATATGACACAGATATCGAGCTGTAACAAGCGCATACTACAGAGGAGCATTAGGGGCAATGTTGGTATACGACATCAGCAAAAGAGAATCATTCGATCATGTTGCAAGATGGGTTGAAGAGCTTCGTGTTCATGCAGATAAAACCATTGTTATTGCTTTGATAGGAAACAAAGCTGATCTTGAAGAGAAAAGAGCAGTTCCTTCAGAAGACGCCATGGAATTTGCAGAAAATCAAGGGTTGTATTTCTTTGAAACCTCAGCACTTACAGGTGATAATGTGGAAGCTGCTTTCTTTAAGCTTTTAGAAGAAATCTATTCTGTGGTTTCAAAGAAGACATTGGAACATGATGTTGGGAAATCAAATGGGGATTCTTTGAATACGCTTAAAGGCTTGAAAATTGACGTTAATGGAGGACCTGATTTGGAGATTAGTGAGATGAAAAAGTTATCTTCTTGCTCTTGTTGATTAATCCGAGTATGTTGAAAGGAAGTGAAAGTCGAATGTCACACGTATTGTTTGTTAACTTAAAAATTACAAGAGAAAATACATATAAATATATACTATAATATAAGAAGACATATATATGCGTATGTGTTATTGTGAGGATGCCATTTTAATTGTGTTTAAAGTTTTTTTTGTTGACTTATTTTTCGTTTGTTTATCCATTATTTGCCATTTTGTTCTTCAAATATCGAGCAGATATTCAATTTATTACGGTATATATAATAATGAAACTGTTATATTATCAATAAAAATATTTTGTTTTAGCATTTATTTGTTTAGGGATATGTGTCGGTGTTTATCAAACCAACATGTTTATGGAAAGATAATATAAGTAATTCACAAAATGCAAAGTTGATTTTTTATATTTGTATTAATTTCTTGCTAATATATATATATATATATATATATATATATATATATATATATATATATATATATATATATATATATATATATATATATATATATATATATATATATATATATATATATATATATATATATATATATATATATATATATTTTTTTTTTTTTTGAGGATGTAGGGATCATTCTCGTTCAACCCTCCTTTTTTTTTCAACCCTCCCAATTCACAACAAAACCCAAGCATATGAAATTCAACACTTCAAACTCATACAAATTTTGTTTAAAAATGAATATTAAAACATTACTAACTTAAAATTATATAAATAAAACTAAATTAAAAATTTTCATTAAAACCACACACTACTACAAACGGATAATTAAAACCTAAAAACAATAATTGAAATGTTTAAACGATAACTGAAATGCTAAACTAATTCTACAACTCTCATACTCATGCCATGAATCTATGCTACTACATTCAACATACCTCCCATCAAATGATCATGCGCGTGAAGAAAGAAGTGCATACAGCATACCTTTTTCAAATCATCATTCCTTCCTGCATCGACATTTGTTAATGTTTGTGTTGATATTATAGGCACCGGGGATAATTTAGGATTTAAGTTTCGGGGTTACATTGGGTAATCTCGCGAACCGCTTTCGCCTCGACGGTTTCTTTTCAGATATAACCCATTTTTTTTTTGGATTTAACATGGATCGAATCCATTTGAAACTAGAGATAAATTTTTTTGAATGGAATTGGAGAGGGTTTGAATGAAATTGGAGAAAGTTAGAATGAAATTACAAAGAGTATAGAAGATTGATGCAATTTTTGAAGTGGTTGAGGTGATTTATATAAGTAAAAAAAGTTTTTTTTTTTTTTGAAAATATAGACGTTTAAAGGCTACTTCTTGACTTCTTATTGATTGTAACTTGTCATATCATAGAACGGTGGTACTGTCGGTACCAACCTTATCTAGTGCCGAAAAACCACGACTCCGTCAACCCTAATAAAATCAAGAAAAAAGATAAACCACGATTTTCTAATATATTTTTTTTTGCTAAAAGTAAAAAAAATAACATAAAATCAACTCGTTGCACCCCAAATCCACAAAACATAATTATAAGTTGTGAATATCTACTATTTATGCTAAAGTAAATGAAAAAGAGATTCACATTCTCTTCTTACCAATTTGGGTCGCTCAAGAGCAACAGTGCCACTTTCCGATTGGATGACCGAAGAAGAGTGATGGGGTGGTTTTGTGAGCCAAAGCCTATTTAATTAATCATTTACGAAATAAAATAGACAAAAGTTCATTTTATAAAGGCTTAAAGTTTTTCGTATTCAAATCCTGGTACTACTACGTCCCTGTGGTCATGGAGGTTCGTCTGCAATGACTCCAATGTATTTCATGTTTGCAACATATGATTAGGTGCTTGAAAACTGACTCATAACCCTCGTTAGGGGAATTTCCTTTCCAATAAAAAATGTGTTTTTATAGCAATCTTAAGCAGAGGGTCGACAATGATCGGACCTTTCTATAATTGGCTCTAATAATATTAACCAATTCAAAAAAAAAAAAAATTAGATCAAATCGACAATGAACGAACCTTTCTATAATTGGCTCTAATAATATTAACCAATTCAAAAAAATAAATTAGACCAAATCAAATCAAAAGAAACTCATAATCACAAAAGGAGGATGGTTTAAACCGAATTATGCGGATCAAATGATTTGTAATCCAACGGTATCAAGTGTTGTCCTCCTCCCTAAGGTCGATGAATCAAGTTTCGTCAGGGACATAGATGGATTCAAGAATAGTCTAGAAGTAGAGTAGCATTATGTTGTGCGGTTTTAGGTTCAAACTATATCGAAACATACCATATGTGTGTCTATACATACACACACACACACACACTAGTCGTTTACCCGCGCTAAGCGATGGGTGTGATTAGTTTCCGAACAGCTATTAATTCATTTCGGTGAATTGTTTACTTTCAAGCTAAAATAAAAAATATATTTCGATTTTGGGTTAGGGATAGAACGACGTTGTTTTCCGTTAAATTGAAAAGTATTTTATACTTTTACATTAAAATTAATAGCATGTTTTTATTTTGTGTACTCGAACGGTGCAGCAGAAGTTGAATACAGTGGGCGACAATTAGTTCCTTCGGAATAGTTTTTGGGCATGAATGATAGTAGGTTGTTTGTGTTAAAAATAATAGATGCACATTGTTTTGAGTTTAAATTAAAGCTTCAACTAAAATGATTTCCATTATGGATTAAAATCCATCAAATCAATTTCGATATTAGTGATATTAGACTATGACCCGCGTTAAACGCGAGGAACACATAAATAAAATACAAATTTATATAGATATTACAAAATAATTATAAAAAAACAGGGTTATTGGTATTATTGAAATGTATAGAAATTACACTAAAATAGGTAAATATATATAACGTTGAAGGACCTCTTTATAAACAATATTTTTTGTTTTATTAGTTCAATGACCTTGCTTGTCGCATATAAGTATCTTCACACATTTTTTACTTGTGACACAGAAAACAACTATATACGGCCAACCATGCGTGAAAATGGGTCTAAACAAGTATAATCCAACATTTGACAATGTATTTTCAAAATATATTGTTATTTTATAGCTATATTGCGAAATATAACTGTTTATTTCAAAAAATAGCAACTTATTTATGTTCCTTCAAAATGAACCACATAAAACTCCCCACAAAGAAATTATAACCAATAAAGCTGCAACGAAGCTAATCATCCCCCTCCACTTCATCTCTAATATCACTAATATCAGGTCTTTTTTTCCTTAATTTGAGTTGTTGTCACTATCATCGACAATGTTAAGATTCATTGATGACTTCTTTTTTATTTTAGGGATAACTATGACATAAATCATTTATCAGGTCCATCATTTATGTTTATATCTTCGTTTTTTTTGTTGATTTTGATATGGCTTCTTCGGTTTACCACCATCTTTTTTTTTTCAGAATCCTTTTTTTGTGAAATAACATTTTTTTGTGAAATTCGTTCTACGGTTTTTAGTATGTGTAGGTACATTGATTTTTTTGAAGTAAAGAAAATAAGGTTTTTGTTCGATGTTGGTTCCTAGGTTTGGTTCTTATTTTTTGTGATTTCTCATAATCCATTGCGTTTTATGTGACATCCCCAAAATCTCGGCCAGAAAAGACCGATTTTTCAGGGATGTCACAGTTGGTATCAGAGCATTAGTTTAAGCGAACTAGGAATTTGTAGGATTTCTAGACTTAAACTTAGAATGCTAAGTGGAATTTTGAGATGTGTGTCTGTTGAATTTTTAGACACGAGCACTAGTTTATTTTAGGAAAGTTGCCTAAAATGCTTTTATGTGCTAAAAGTTATATGTTGCCATATATGATATTATTTGTTCGGATCTACGGTTTGTTGCCAACCGGATCTGAAGGTTTATGTGTTTAGGATTCTAAGCGTATGTATACGATATTAGAACTAGCATGTAATCGTTTCGGAGTGATAAGGATGATTTGAATATCTATCGTGAATGAGGATCTAATTTCACCTTATTCGGTGTGTAGATCAAAAATGGTGAGAACAAGGAGTGGCGTTGGAAACGCAGATGAAAACAGGAATCAACCGCCAGTGATTGAGCAAATACCTGTTGTAGCAGCAGCACCAAAACCAATAACAATGGCTGCGGTGCAAGCCATGATTCGGGCTATGCTAGCCGAACAAAGGGAGGAGATGCGACAAATGTTGCATAATAATAGGGATGAACCTATCATACCTATTGAGGAACCGGAATTGATTCCCGAGCAATCGGAGGAAGGGAACAATAGTCGCATGGTGAGTCAAGTTGGGACTCAAGAGGAACGAAGGAACGATCCGGAAAGGAGAAACAACAAGGATGGGCGTATGTACAAGAATTTCTTGGGCGCCAAACCGCCAAGTCTTTCTGGGAGCCCAAAGCCTGTTGAGATAATGGATTGGATCTCCGAAATGGAGATGGTATTTGAAAGTTGCGACTGTAGCAACAAACAGAAGACCGTATTTGCGGTTAGACAACTGAAGACTGGAGTCTTGAGTTGGTGGAAGTTGTTGGCAGATACTATGCCACGAGGAGAAGCCCTGAAAATGTCATGGGAGGAGTTCTTGGAACAGTTAAGGGTGCAGTATTGTTCGGAGATAGATCTGATTGATCTGAACAATGAGTTCCAAAACTTGAAGAAAGGGAAGATGAGCATAGATGACTATGCTACTGCATTTACTGAGAAGATGAAGTTGTTTCCGTACCTAGTGCCGACGGAACTCTCCAAGATTGAGAGGTTTGCTAACGGATTGCCTGCTGACTTTGGTCCGACAGTCAAAATGGCAACCACTCTGAAAACGCCTGTTCGTGCAGCTAAGAATGTGGAGGCCCAGCAGAAGGAAAAGGGTCTGGAAAGAATAGATGTTGGAGAAAAGAGGAAGTTCGATGGAACTTCAGGGTCCAACAAGAAAAACAAGTTCTCGAAGTCTGGTTCGAGGGGAGGTGGAGGTGAAGCGAAATGGTGCGACAAATGTAAGAAGAAGCATCATGGAAAATGTGAGGTGGCGAACACATGCTACAAGTGTGGAAAACCAGGGCACTATGCCAATGAGTGTACCCTCACAAAGAAAGTTTGCTATGGTTGTGGTGAGGAGGGTCATATGTCGAGGGACTGCCCGAAGAAGAAGAAGGCAGCTAGACCCAACATTCCGCCAAAGCCAAAGGCGAGAGCATTCCAGATGACACTGGAAGCTGCTAAAGATGAAGCTGATGTCGCTTCAGGTACCTTTCTCGTTAACGAATTGCCTGCCCAAATTTTATTTGATTCTGGAGCCAACTACTCCTTTATATCGCATGAATTTGGTAGGAAGCTAGCTTTGCCTGTTGTTAGACTAGATAATGCTTTATTAGTCGAAGTTGCTAGTGGCAAGTTTGTACCTGTTAGCTATCGCATGAAAAACATCTTAATTGATCTGAATGGGAATAAGTTCCACGAGGAATTATTGCCTATCGAACTTAATGGTTTCGACATCGTATTGGGAATGGATTGGCTTAGCGCCAACGACGCCGAAATTTTATGCAAGAAGAAAATAGTCAAAGTAAACCCGCCTGGGAAAGATTCGTTTATGGTGTATGGAGATAAACGCAGAGTGAATTCTGGAATCATTTAATTGATGAAAGCCAGAAAATGTTTGACCAAGGGGTGTACATCGTTTTTAGCATTCGTGATTGATGCTAAGAAGGAAAAGAAGGTGATGCAGAATATTCCAGTGGTGTGTGATTATCCGGAAGTATTTCCCGAAGATCTTCCTGGATTACCGCCTGATCGACAAGTGGAATTCCGTATTGACTTGTTGCCAGGAACAACGCCAATTGCGAAAGCACCTTATCGATTAGCACCGACGGAGATGAAGGAACTAATGATGCAACTTCAGGAGTTATTGGACAACGGTTTCATTAGACCTAGTTCATCGCCCTGGGGAGCTCCGGTGTTATTTGTAAAGAAGAAAGATGGAAGTATGAGAATGTGCATCGATTACAGAGAGCTGAACAAGGCAACAATAAAGAATAGATATCCGTTGCCGAGGATTGATGACCTGTTTGATCAATTGCAAGGTTCGAGCTATTTCTCGAAGATCGATCTTAGGTCAGGATATCATCAGCTAAAAGTAAGAGAGCAAGATATCGAGAAGACTGCATTCAGAACTAGATATGGACACTACGAGTTCTTGGTTATGTCGTTTGGACTAACCAATGCTCCAGCAGCGTTCATGGATTTGATGAATAGGGTTTGTAACCCGTTCCTTGATAAATCCGTGATAGTGTTCATAGACGACATTCTGATTTACTCGAAAAGCCAGGAGGAGCATGGCAGACACTTGCGAGAAGTGTTAGAAGTCTTGAAGAAGGAGAAGCTGTATGCTAAGTTCTCCAAATGTGATTTTTGGATTCGTGAAGTCCAATTCTTGGGTCACGTGGTCAACCAAGAAGGGATAATGGTTGATCCAGCGAAGATCGAAGCTGTGACGAAGTGGGAACAACCGAAAAGTCCCACGGAGATTCGAAGCTTTTTAGGATTAGCCGGATATTACCGAAGGTTTATCCAAGGCTTTTCTTCGATCGCTAGTCCATTGTCAGCTTTGACCCACAAAGGAGCTACTTATGCTTGGGGTGAGAAGCATCAGGAAGCATTTGAGAAGCTAAAGAAGAAGCTATGCGAGGCACCGATACTTTCTCTACCCGATGGAGTTGAAGACTTCGCTGTCTATAGCGATGCGTCTGGTGTTGGTTTGGGTTGTGTTTTGACCCAAAGAGAAAAGGTGATAGCATATGCGTCTCGACAGCTGAAAGAGCATGAAAAGAACTACCCGACTCATGATTTGGAGTTGGCAGCGGTAGTTTTCGCTCTGAAAAAATGGAGGCATTACCTCTATGGCACGAAGTGCAAACTTTTCACTGATCATAAGAGTCTCCAATACCTCTTTAATCAGAAAGAATTGAATATGAGGCAACGACGCTGGCTAGAATTACTTAAAGACTATGACTGCGAGATACTTTACCACCCCGGTAAAGCTAATGTTGTTGCTGATGCTCTCAGTCGGAAAGTCAATCCCGAAAGGAAAAGGCCAAGAGCGTTGAGAATTGAAGTTGTCTCAACTATTTTGGAAAGTATAAAGAAAGCTCAGAGCGAAGCTTCTAAGAAGAATGACAGAAAGGAGGAACGTTTGGGCAAAACGTTGGTGTTCGGTGTAAACAGTCATGGACTGAAGGTGTTCCAAGATCGGATTTGGATACCTAAGACAGGAGGAGTCAGAGATCTTCTGATGGAAGAAGCTCACAAGACCATGTACTCGATTCATCCGGGTAGCACTAAAATGTATAGGGACCTGAAACCCTACTACTGGTGGCCGACGATGAAGCTTGATGTTGCAAAGTATGTGGCCGAGTGTGTGACTTGTGCGAGAGTCAAGACACAACATCAGAAACCGTATGGGAGTTTAGAACCTTTGCCTGTGCCTATGGGTAATTGGGAAGACATTGCTATGGATTTTTTCACTAAACTGCCCAGAACAAAGAATGGTCACGACATGATTTGGGTGGTCGTTGATCGATTCACTAAGAGTGCGCATTTCATAGCGGCCAGGGAGAAATGGTCTATGGAGAAGCTTGCGAATTCTTACGTGAAGGAAATTGTGAGGCTTCACGGTGTTCCATTAACGATTGTGTCAGATCGTGATAGCCGTTTCACATCGAGGTTTTGGAAAAGTCTACAAGAGGAATTGGGTACCAAGTTGTGTTTAAGTACAGCTTACCATCCGCAGACTGATGGTCAGAGCGAACGAACGATACAAACACTTGAAGATATGCTGAGATTTACCGTTGGTAGAATTTTCCTATAATAATAGTTTCCACTCGAGCATTAAGATGGCACCTTACCAAGCTTTGTTTGGACAGAAGTGTCGTACGCCGTCTTGTTGGCTTGAGGCTGGGGAAAAGCAGTTTATGGGACCGGAGTTGGTTCATCAAACTGCTGAAAAGTTGAAAATAATTAGGGAAAGAATGTTAGCGGCTCAGGATCGTCAAAAGAGCTATGCTGACAAAAAGCGAAGACCGATGACTTTTGAAGTTGGAGATTCGGTTTTGCTTAAAGTCTCGCCGTGGAAGGGACTTATAAGATTTGGTAAAAGGGGAAAGTTAAGTCCAAGGTTTATTGGACCGTTTAAAGTTCTTCAGAGGATTGGGAACCAAGCTTACAAGCTCGAACTACCAGAAGAACTGAATGGAATTCATAACACTTTTCATGTGTGTTATTTGAGGAAGTTCACGGGAGAAGTTCCCGACATAATTCCAATTTCTGAATTGAGAATTGATGAGAACAAAAGGTTGATTGAAGAACCAGAGGCAATTGTTGACCGAAAGACTAAGAAATTGCGACGCAAGATGGTTGGGTTAGTGCTTGTCCGATGGAAACACACGAATGGGCCGAATCTCACCTGGGAGACGGAGAGTGACATGATGGGTCGCTATCCGCATTTGTTTGTTGATGTGTGATTCCGGGGACGGAATCATTCTAAGGTGGAGAGAATTGTAACGCCTGTGTTTCCGGGCTTGCCGTTTTTAGCAATATAATAGTCTAGGTTAACCTTTGTAACCCGTTTTGAAATAATAAGAATGTATTATTTGAGTATTATGTATTTTGTGCTTAATTGCTTAATTATGTGGTTTGATTAATTAAGAATAAAAATAAGCGTCAAAATTTAAGTGTAAAAATAAACTTAATATATTTGGTTAATGTTGTAGTAGTTGAAACGAGGTTTCCGAATATATATAGAACGCCCAAATCTGACTTCGTATGAGGAAGTTATGATTTATCGAAGTTCCGGCTTAGCGGTATACAGCCTGAAATACTCGAATTGAGATCGAGCGGTTGTTAGCCGAAGCAATCTAAATGAGAATCAAAGATCTCATTGTTGGTATCGAAGCGATAAAAAGTTAGGCGAGAACGGACGTCAAACGAAGAAGTTATGAATTTATAACGAAAGTTTCTGTCGCGGCCTATTAAAAATAATTAATAAAAATAAAGTCAAAATTAGCCGACGGAGTCTAAACGAAAGTCGTAGAGCATGGTCTCACCTTTCCGTGGATATAAAGAACGTCGAAAACGGAGTTCGTATGAAGAAGTTATGAATTTCCGAAGTTTATTAATCATTTTGTATTTAAATTTAAATCAAAATTCGGAAGCATTATCCGAAGGAGTCACCGATCTGATCCGAGGTACGCCCTGCGTACTCGAGTACGCCCCGCGTACTCTGAGGGATGTTGACACTCACACTCGAGCACTTCGGATACGTAAGCAATGACGTTTTGGGCAGTACGCCCCGCGTAACGCAGTACGCCCCGCGTACTCCGAGGTTCCAGCCTCTATATAAAGGATCCGAAGACAGCCTCATTTCTTGTTCATTTTCTTCTCTTCTCTCTAGTCTTTTGCATCGTTTTTCGTGCCGAAGCTACCCCGAAGTCCCGGTATCATACTCTAGCCCCGAGGCAAGTCCCGAGATCCCGAAGATCCCGAGAAGCGCGGTTCCCGAGTCGAAGCTCTGCCCGCGAGAAGTTCGATTTTCGAGGAGATCTTCCAGATCTGCTGTGGATTACTACTTCTATAAGCCGTAGTGCTGTCGGATCGTCTTCTGATCAAGTGAGTGTGTAGTTATTTCTTCTAATACAATAATACGAAGTATTTTATATAAAAATACGTGCTATGTGTATATATTTGGTTGTGTTATGTGTGAATGAGTATTCACTCTCTTCTATCTTATAGATCTGCTTATTTCTTTATGAGATATGTGTTATGTGTGTGTGCCTCATCTATTATGTGACATATGTGTTGATTAAAGCATGCTATACAGGTTTTCTTTAAACTACGTATGAAAATATATATTTTTATCTACTAATATGTTGGGTAGAACATGGGTAGATAGTTGGTGTGTAATAAACAGATGAGAGGCCTCGATGTTGTTGTTGTTGTTGATCTAGTTATTCAGCGGAGTATGGATAACGACCACGGACTCTTTCTAGACAGTCCAGTGGAACACTAGCAGGTTCATAACCTGTAGGTGTTGTGAACGATGTGTTCACCGGTGTACTCTATCCCCCTCATGGTTGCCTTTAGGATATCTATTGTTGAGGAAACCCCTTCGCAGTGATGTCCGTCCCGATGAAAATCCTAGATTAGGTCCCTTGAGATAGTTGTTTTAGAGACGTAAAGTGAGGATAACGGGAATGGGTAATCGGGATAGTGATTGGTTGGTGAAATTAAATGTAACTTATTTATTGTGGGTTGAAAACCCTATATGCTCACCAGGCTCCCAAGCCTGACCCACTCAGTTTTATTTGTATTACAGGAAGTAGCACAAGGGCGTAAGATGGATGGATCATCTTGTTGTTTTGTTTACAAGTCTGTATATGTATATATTTGTTGAATGACTTGTAATGTTTATCGTTTATGCTTTATGGTCTGTATCGGAACATGACATCCCGAGTTTTGATTATATAATGAAATGCATCTCTTGATGAAATGCTTTGATAAATATTATTTTATCATGTTTTGTTTTGGGAACAAATTCCGCAACTCTTTCAAATAAAAAGGATTTACTCTGAAAATATTTAAAAGCATAAATGAAAAATCGGTCTTTTCTGGCCGAGATTTTGGGGATGTCACATTTTATTTTCCATCTTTATCTACAATCTTTAAGTATATAACATTTTATTCATATATTCATTCACTACAGAGTTTAATAAAGGAAAAGAGAAACACCCCCTTAGTTTTATTTACTTTGCAGATCATCGAGCCTCCATGCAAAGCTTACAACATAATGAAAAAAACAAAAAACCCTTGTGAGGTAAATGTCAATTACGATTCTACCCATTTTCCTCTTGTAACAATTGTCTCACTTCAATACTTCAAAATATATGTTTTTGTGTTTAAACATATTATTGATAGCATGAAAGATCCAAGCATTGTTGCATTTTGGTTAATCACAATGCCTCAAATTATGGGAGGATTTAAATATGATGATGAGGTAAAACATAAAATATGATGGTAATACAAGGTTCGTCTTCTTGTTATTTATTAATTTACTTATTTTTAAATTCAACTTTATTACAAAATTAAATAGCTTTTTTTATTGATATTAGAGTTTCTTATTTAGAAAAATATGCGATATGATCAGCTTCTTGATGCTATAGCAATGAGAAAACTTGGATGAGCAGGAAGTAAGATAAATTTATAATTTATTAACTTTAATGAGTAATTAATTAATTACAATTTTGTTATTGAATTTGAAATACAATAAGGATTATATCAATGGATCCTGAATGTGCAAGAAATGATCCAGTAGTTGCAAAGAACATTCGTTACTATTAAGCAAAGAGCAAATTAGAGGCAAAAATGATGAAACTTTATCCACCACCATGACCTCAAAATTGTGTGTGTGTGTGTGTGGGGGGGGGGGGGATCAGTATAAACAAAAGTTTTTTCATTTATTTTTAGTAATTTACATATTTGGTCCCTTTGTTTAGTTGTCGGTTTTGGTCCCTAAAAGAATCAGGTTGTAGTTTTTGGACCTTGTTTCACTGTTTCATAAAACTTTTATGACTGCCTAAGTTAATAGCCTAACTGTTAGTTTTTTTTTAAATGACCATTTTGCCTTAGAACCAAAACTAAAAACCATATAGCATAACAACAAATTTTATATTTTTCTTTTTTTTCTTTTTTTACTTAAGTTTAGAGTAAATTACATTTTTGGTCCTTGAGTATACCTGATTTTTTTTCAGAAGATTATGAGGGGTGTTTTTGGTGTTTCAGGATCAAATGCCGACTCTAGTTGAGTACACACTTCTATTATACCGTGCATTCTTACCTGCCCATGTATGGTACTGATTCTTTTTGAACAAAGAATACGGGAGCCTATTTTCATCATTCACAAGATGCTTATATTTAACTTTAAAGCTCACATCAATTGTTGAGAAGGTATATTTGCTTTCATGTCTTTTGTACAACCCGTCTGTTATATTATGTCATGTCATCTCTTGTCTTGTCTATTGACTTTTTACAAAGGTATACACACACATGTAACATCATAATTTCATTATATATAACATCCAATTTTAACATTGAGTTTACTATTTTCGAAAATATGATCATAGTTACCGATTAAAAAGATGGAACCAAGAACCAAACACAACATCAAAAAAAATTCAAAAACAACATTATACATCCAAATTATAAGTAATCAACAAAGAACCATACGAATGAGTAAAAACATATAAATTCGTAAACAATATCAAACTTATAGATTAAATGGATTTAAGGAAGAAGTACTTACATTTATTCGACTAATCAGACTGATGGGAAGGTTGAAGTTTTTTTGCATTTGGTTTCTGCGGAGGAATTATGACATAATGTTTGTGTAAATCGATTATTAAAAAGGTTTGAAATATATATACAAGTCAATATGATGAAAATTAGCAGGTAATCAATTGAAATCTCATTTAAACTTAAAATAAAAGATATTATGCTTCAAAGTGTATAAGTTCATAATAATATCCGAAACTTTTGAAATTTGAAATTAATAGTTTCCGAGATTTCAACATATAATATATTTGGAAAGCAAATTTGAATGGAAATAGAGCCTAAATTTAAGGTTTACATTAATAAGGAACTAATTTTGTAGTTGTAAGTTTGGAAAGAATTCAAGTATCATTTTCATTCAATTCCTACATTTAATTTCCTAATATAACAGATTGACTTCTTGTTTGATCAAGGTGACGTAAGCAAATTGATCTAAGGGTGTAAAACCTATAAAGAAAACACAATCAGCGGCTCAGATTGTTTTAGATGATGTCATAAGGTTTCTCTTTTAATAATATTTAGAGATTAGTTAAATCGGCTAATCCTTTTGAAATATGTAGACCATATGCGGATCAAATTATAATTACAAGTCATATTTTAGCCATTTTATAATTACCATATATCATAAGCTTTTTTTTTTTTTTTTTTTTTTTTTTTTTTCAATTCAAAACATAATCCTATGGAATGGTTTGATTAAATCCAACACTAAGATTCAGCCTTAATGAATAATCTCAACATGGTGGAAAGAGTTAAAATAAATCAAACTATATTTTCTATTAGATACCGCCACAAAAGCTAACTACTTGAACGTCATTTTAATATTACCCAAAAAAATGTACCTCACTTGGAAGTAAGACCGCATGTAATTTAAAGTAAAACCACACCCCCATTAGCAACCCAACCTAATTCAACCCAACTTTTCTAATAAAAAACTAATTTCTTTCTTCTATCTATACAATCTAATCCAATCTAATTTTTTACACTCATTAGCAACCCAATCCAAACCCATTTTTATTTAAAAAATATAACTTAATTTAAATTTTCTTTTTCTAAAAACTACTAGAAATATTAAAAAGAAATATTTTATTTTGAAACCAATAAATTATTTATTTTAAAAATAAAATTAAATAAAAAAAATAAAAAAAATATATTTTACATTCATGAAACATACTTAATAAAATAGATAAAATAAGTTATAAATACAGAAGATGCAAACTACTAAACTATTCTTCAATGCTGAATTTTTTCCATATATGCTCAATCAAATCGTTTTTTAGAGCGTTATGAGCTTCTCTATTGCTAACTTATGCCATGTTGGTCATATAACGGGATAGATCTCCAATTCATTGAGTAGAGTATTCAAAAGATTCTTCGTCTTCTGTAGTTATAAATTCTGATGGATCATAATAATGAAGGTATGTGTGTCGTTCATCCTCAACTATCATATTATGAAGAATGATACATGCAATCATAATTTTCCCCATCATATCTTTGTCCCACACAAGGCAAGGGCGATGAAGAAAAGCAAAACGAGCTTGTAAAACTCCAAATGCTCATTCAACATCTTTTCTAGCCGCCTCTTGATGTTCAGCGAACAATTTGTGTTTTCGAAGTTGTGGAGAACTTATTGACTTGACAAAGGCAGCCCATGAAAAATATATGCCATCAGTGAGATAACAAGACATTATTTTCTCGATCATTCATAGTGTAACTCACCTTTGGTGCTTGACCTGCCAAGACATCATCAAAAAGAGGAGATCTTTGGAGGACGTTAATGTCATTGCACGAACCTGGTGTTCCGAAGCATGCATGCCATATCCATAAGTCATACGATGCAACAGCTTCCAAAATTATTGTTGTCTTACCGATTCTACCTGCATATTTTCCAGCCCAAGTGGTGGGACAGTTTTTCCATTCCCAATGCATGCAATCAATATTGCCCACCATACCTGGAAATCCACGTTCTTCTCCAACATGGAGCAGTCGTGCCAATCATCTCTATTGGGACTTCTAAGGTACTCTTCACAAAAGCATGAAATGACACCTTCCATAAACTTTACAAGAGCATCCCTTCTCACAGTCTCACTTATTCTCAAATATTCATCAAGTGCATCTGTTGATGTCCCATATGCCAACACCCTCATAGTTGCAGTACATTTTTGTATTGGTGAAATACCTTGTTTGCCTGTGGCATCGCGTCTTTGTTGAAAATATCGGTCATTGCCTGTAACAGCTTCCACTATGCGGAAAAATAGTGGTTTTTGCATTTGAAATTTACCATGGAATTTTGCTTCAACATATGTTGGGTTGTCAACAAAGTAGTCTTTCATCAAACGTGCCTCACCCTGCTCACGTTCCCGATGACAATACCTCCTTCTTGCTCTAGGATGATCTCTTACACTCGTGTTTCGCATGCCTATGAGTAACTCACTCATGATAACATCAAGTTGTCGATTTTGTTGAACAACTCGTGCTTCCCATTCATCATATTCATTCACATTCGATGAATCGGAACCATCTGATGAGTTTGCATTATGAGACATTTCCTGGGTTTTCCGCCTGATTTGCATCATATAGCTCCTTCACTTGTGCCCATATTGATGTTTTCTTTTGGTTTTTTCCACGTCTCTCATCTTCACTAACGATACAATATGCTGACATTAAAGCGATATCTTCATCAGCATCCCATTTATCACCTCTTGGATTTTTCCGATATTTTGTGAGGTTTGAACATTTTCAGTGATGGGAAATTGATTGGGATTTGCGAAAAACCGTGAAGTTTCATAACTTTGAAAGTTTTGATAGTCTTGAGAATCATCAAGATTTAAGACGAAATTTGGATTCATCTTATTAAAGAAATCAAAAGGGTTTAGAAATGAAAGGTTGAGATGAGATATGAAGTATATCAATATTATACTCTATTTATAGAGAAAAAAATAAAAATTTTAGTATATTTTTAATTTTTTTTGATTGAGATAATATTAGATTTTTAATAGATAATGTTTTTTATCCTAAAATATATAATGTTATCTAAAAAAAATATGGGTGTATGTTTCTTGCTTCAACACGTGTAAAGTAGATTGGTGTGAGCTCTTGTGAACTTGGGTTGGAATGTCGGCCTAGTTCACCAAATTAACTTAACTTTATTTATTTATTTAATATAGTGTGAGCGCTCGCCAAATAGACCCCAATGGGGTAGTCTTAAGGACGTTGCTATTATGGATAAGAAATAATGAACCCATTGGTGTTATAGTTATTTATTTAAACTAACTTTAGCAAACCATATTAATTAATTTTCCATTTTCTATAATCATATCTAACCATATACCTTTAGCATAAGCAAAATCATATCTAACCATATACTTTTAGCATAAGCACAGTCAAACCGGAAAGAAATTAAAAACGATCGAACCAAATGCTTCAAAAAAAAAAACTTTATTAAACACACATAAATATCGTTACATCATAATATTAATAGGAAAATGAATTGGAAATGAACTATGGAAAACTTCGATTATAGAAACATACCTTAAAAACAGCTCCCAACGGCAACATACATATGCAAATTCATTAAAAAGTTGTTCCAACATATTATATAAATGAACTTAGAAAGTCACAATTCCTTATGAAGACGGTCATTTGTGGAATCCATAACCTTGACAGGAAACCAATGAAGTCAATGGCAAAAAAATCATTCCTAAGTGTTTGGTACAATATTTCGAGGGTCATTCAAGATTTAGAAAGTATATGTATTGATTTTAACTCTCTTTTTTATATTAATGTCAATTCCGTTATCGACACTCTTTTTGGCATGATAATTGGATTGGAAAAAACAATATCGCTTCAAACTTTCCGTCATTATATGAGTTGGACAAGAAAAAAATTCTGCTTTGTTTCGGAGAGATTAGGTATTTACTCGATTAATTGGGCTTGGAAAAGAGCTTCGAGTAGTCAATTCGAGATTGTTGAGTTAACCGCTTTAAAAAACTGTTTGGAATCTGCATTTGTTTCTTACGGGAGTGATATTTGAAGATCGAATCTCTCTTCGGACGGGGAATTTTATGTGAGTGATCTTCGTAGTCTGATTGCCTCGAGACTCACTGATAGCTTATTTTATTTTCTTGTTTTTATTAGTTTATTTTAGTATTTTTTTAGCCATTTTTATTAGTATTGCATTGTATATTCTTTAGTTTTCTTTATCATGGATCGTATCAGGGACTTTCTATTTTGCATGAGAAATTTTGTAGGGTTTTGGAGCATGTTGCGGTTGTGGATTAACTTGGAATGGGATTTGTGGGCTTCTGAGACATTATTGGGCTTTGCGGATCCATTAAATGAGATTTGGGCGTAAAAAGCTAAAGACTTGGATGAAGTGGGCTTGTGAAGATGGACCATGGATTGTTAATTCGGGCTTGGAGCATCCATTTTAAGCAAAAAAATGATTGGTTAATTTGAATCATGTGGGATATAGAGGGGACCAAGGGAATCTTTGGTAGTGGAATGGTTAGTGGAGGAAAAATGAGCCAATAGCATTCCAGTAGCACTTGCGCGGGTGGAATCTCCATCGCGCGGGTACCTGCGCAACTGCCCAGTTTTGGGAATTTTGGTCATTTGGCTTGCCATTACCTTGGGGGATTGGATCTATCAGCTATCACTTCGATTTTCCACCATTGGAGACTAGAAGAAGGTGATTTTGGAGCTTGAAACTCATTTCTTTTCATCTTAATTTCAAAGTTATTAGTACTTTTTTTATGTAATTAGACTTTTGTGATTGTTATTCTATTTCCATGAGTGGCTAAACCATCTATTGTGGTAGACCTTGGCTAAAACCTTGGATTGTTTGTGGGTTTTTGAAGGATTTATGCTTATTTATCATGTATCTTATGTCTATGATTCTAGTTCATATTTCCTATGCTTGTTTAATGCTTTGATCATGAGTTTGGTACTTGCATAAGCAATTGTTGGTTTATTTCTTTGGTTTAACATTGAATCATTGAATTTACTTAGAACAAGGGCTTTATGATGGTAGAAATCATCTCTAGCTTATGAATCATAACTCCTTTATGGATGTGTAAGCATTGACATCCTCTAGGAATTAGGGATTCCTTCATTCTTAAGGCTAATCAACTTCTTGAGTTCAATTGCTTTAATTTGATCTTTGATTTTGATTAAGAAGGTGTGTTGTGGGCTTCCCCAACCTCCATACAACTTATGAGGAATCTTGGCATATCATGCTTCATGATTGCTATAACCAATTTGGGATGAATGATAAGCTTCATAATAAATCCTAATGATAAACACACAAATGTTCATTGTGTTGAATTGCCTTGGTTTACCAATTCTCTCCAATATTTGAGCATCTCATCACCTTGCTTAAGTGCAAGTTTTCTAGTTATTCAAGTCTTTTAGTTTTCAAGTAATCATAACACCCCCCTTTAGTTTAATTGTAGTTAGTTAGTTTATTTACACTAGTTTTTTTAGATTGCATTGGTGATTGAATACAACCATTTCCCTGAGGATTGATACCCCTTTTTAACATTATATTACGTTTTATTTGCAAACAAAGGGTGAAATTTGCTTGGTGGACTTGACATCCCACAAAGTTTTGGCGCCGTTGGTAGGGAAATTGGTTATTGTTATTTGATTGTTTATGCCTAGGTCTACAAGAACCGGTGTACTACTCTACAATCCAAAAATTGAAAAAGAAACAAAAAGGTTGAAAAAGTTAGTCAAACAAGCAAAGCAACAACAACTTGTTCAAGCTTCTTCCTCTTATCCACTAATCAACATAGAAGACCAAGTTCATACTTCAAGTGATACCGACACCGAACCGAGTTCTCCAATTGTTGGTCTTTCCTTTGAAGACATTCCGTTTGAAAACTACATAGCCATGAATCACACTTCACCTCACAATCCTAACCCAAACCCAAACAATCAAGATGCCAATACCCCACCCCCAAACCAAGACAACAATAACAAGAAGCTCTCAATGATATGCCACCTTGGAATCAAGCCTCTCCTCAAAACCAACCCAATTACTATGGAGTTTGATGGAGAGATCATTCACTTCAACATCTTTGAATCAATGAGGTACCCTAGCAACATTCTCCATTGTACCGGGTTGATGTGATTGAGCCAATAAACGGGATAAGCCCTAATGTATGCACACACAAGATTCCTATGGGAGATTATTGCAATCCTAGGAGAGAGGCTCAAAGAAGATTAAATCCTTAAATGATGGAAGTGGTCAAGAAGAAGATAATTAAAAGGTTCAAAAGGTGCAAAGAGAAGAAAAAGACATTTCATGACAAGCACATAACCCAAAAACACTTTATTCCGGGTCAAAATTTTCTTCTTTATCATTTGCGGTTAAAGCTATTCCCGGGAAAATTGCGATCTCGATGGCACAAACATTTTATTGTTATAAAAGTGTTTGATCATGGTGTGGTTGAAATCAAGAGTTTGGAAATGAACTAAATATTCAAAGTGAATGGGCACCATTTGAAACCATTTTATGAAGGCTTTGACACGGGAGAATTCGACAATGTAACATTGGAAACTCCGATTTACGAAGGTTGACGAAAGCGGGGCTAAGTCTTGGCAAAGACGTTAAATAAATGCATTATAAATAAATAATCTCCGCTTGAAGTTTTGGTGTTTATAGGCTTGAATTTGGTCAAAAATAAGTATCTTGTGGTTTAGCAATGATCTTGGTAAAGTTTGCAAAAGGTGTCAAAAATCTGCAATTTGCGCGGGTACCTGCGCAAATGTTACGCGGCCCAGCCCTACCCGCGCAAATCCGAGCTCAAAAATTACCCCAACACGAGATGTATTCTGATGTGTGCGCGCGGCTGCCCCCACCCGCGCAAAGTTTGTGAGGGTACCCGCCCAAATATGCCACTTCATAAGAAAATTTCAAGCCATTTCATATGCTTCCTTTGTGCGACCAAGCTTTCATCCGTGTGTATTTAGGCGGCCAAGAACTCCACGCACACATCATTGTACGACCCATGTGTTGCTTCCTTACCGTCCTCGCGGGCCTCCTCCACCTTGATCCCGGTACGATCCTTCCTTACTCTCATCCTAAGCGTTGAGGACAATGCTTAATTTTAAGCTTGGGGTGAGGTATTCTTATCTTTTATTTATTTAATTTTTATTGCATTTAGGTTGTATATAGTTGCATTTAGAGTAATTCATTTAGAGCTTTATAAAAAAAATTCAAAAAATTGGATATTTTGTTACTTTCTTTTCTAATTTTCATACCTTTTAGATGCATTCTAGTTTAAGTTCATGCATTTCTGTTCTCTCTTGTCTTCTCATCCCTACATGTACCATAGTGTCGAGTCATAAGTATTGAATCATAGATTGGTCCCGGGTCTTGATATGGAATTCCTTGTATTTGATAAATGAGACACGTTTTGAGCCTCACATACCACTTTGAGACCACTTGTGTGGGGGTCAGATGTAGGTAGCTTGATTGGGTCTAGTTGCGGAGGTATGTGGTTGGTCAAACAAATGTGTGTGAGCAAAGATTATCCCGATATGGTATTTTGAAGACATTAAAGACTCGCATCTTGGTTTTGGAGGGAATACCCCTTAATAATCCCGAGTCTTGTCCGAGCCTTGCTTAGCTAGATTCTCACCACCTTTTTAAGATAGATCATCATTTTTCTAGGGATCTAGAGTAGATAGTTAGATAGATTTTGTTTATCAAACTTTGCATTGAGGTGCTTGATGAACTTTGAAATGGGTCCCCCAATTCATATCTTTTGGGACCAAGTTTTTTTCGGTAACACCCATTTTTGAGTCATATCCCACCCTTTTTAGTTGATCTTGGCACATTGTTAATGATCATTAGGTGTTCGTGTTAGCCTCAATCCTATGTTGCATGGTGAAATTCCTTAGACCTTCCAAAAAAAGCAGAAGAAACAATGAAGAAGATTAAAGAAAAGCAACAAAAAACAAAGAAGAAAAATGATGAAAAAGAGAAACACAAAAAGAAGAACAAGAATCCAAGTTCAAGACTTCTCTCTTAAAAAGTAAAAGGATCGAGTTACAAAGAGGCTGAAGACCAAATAACAGAAGTTCAAGATTGAAGATTTAAGTTGTTAGGTTTAGGTTTAGGATGAGTAGAATTTTTATTTTATTTTATTTTATTTTTGATTTTGGTGAGAAAAGACTATGACGATGAGATGGTAAACTGTAAAGGACAGTACAAGGGAGAAGCCTCTGAAACCGGATGTTTTCCCAGAGGCTACGCTGCAAAACCCTATCTTGTACTATACACTTTAACCTGACAAATGTAGGAATCATAGTGTGTGAAGAGGCGACTTTCCTTTGTGCACTATGGTCTACATTGGTGATTTAAAGTGCCCCCACTGGGCGTATCCTTTGTTTCCTTTGTCCTGCACACTGCGATTACATTCAGTTGTGATCTATTTTCCCATCAAGTGGTTGAGAATGTGGTTTATGGTTCTAAAGCGGGGAACATTTTGAAGTTGTGTAGGGTCCATGAAAGACTGATTCTGACCATGTTGACTGATATTGACCAAGTTCTATGGTATCTTTCTTTTTCCTTTTTAGTTTAGCTCATCCCGAGCTTATTTTAGTCTTGTTCTAACTTGAGGACAAGTTAGGTTTAAGCTTGGGGTGATTTGATAGCTTATTTTATTTCCTTGTTTTTATTAGTTTATTTTAGTATTTTTAGCTCTTTTTATTAGTATTGCAATTTATATTCTTTATTTTTCTTTATCATGGATCGTATCGGGGACTTTCTATTTTGCATGAGAAATTTTGTAGGGTTTTGGAGCATGTTGCGGTTGTGGATTAACTTGGAATGGGATTTGTGGGCTTCCGAGACATTATTGGGCTTTGCGGATCCATTAAATGAGATTTGGGCTTAAAAAGCTAAAGACTTGGATGAAGTGGGCTTGTGAAGATGGACCATGGATTGTTAATTCGGGCTTGGAGCATCCATTTTAAGCAAAAAAATGATTGGTTAATTTGAATCATTTGGGATATAGAGGGGACCAAGGGAATCTTTGGTAGTGGAATGGTTAGTGGAGGAAAAATGAGCCAATAGCATTCCAGTAGCACTTGCGCGGGTGGAATCTCCATCGCGCGGGTACCTGCGCAACTGCCCAGTTTTGGGAATTTTGGTCATTTGGCTTGCCATTACCTTGGGGGATTGGATCTATCAGCTATCACTTCGATTTTCCACCATTGGAGACTAGAAGAAGGTGATTTTGGAGCTTGAAACTCATTTCTTTTCATCTTTCGAAGTTATTGGTAGTTTCTTTATGCAATTATACTTTTGTGATTGTTATTCTATTGCCATGAGTGGCTAAACCCTCTATTTTGGTAGACCTTGGCTAAAACCTTGGATTTTTTGTGGGTTTTTGAAGGATTTATGCTTATTTATCATTTATCATATGTCTATGATTCTAGTTCATATTTCCTATGCTTGTTTAATGCTTTGATCATGAGCTTGGTACTTGAATAAGCAATTGTTGGTTTATTTCTTTGGTTTAGCATTGAATCATTGAATTTACTTAGAACAAGGGCTTTATGATGGTAGAAATCATCTCTAGCTTATGAATCATAACTCCTTTATGGATGTGTAAGCATTGGCATCCTCTAGGAATTGGGGATTCCTTCATTCTTAAGGCTAATCAACTTCTTGGGTTCAATTGTTTCAATTGGATCTTTGATTTTGATTAAGGTGTGTTGTGGGCTTCCCCAACCTCCATACAACTTATAGGGAATCTTGGCATATCATGCTTCATGATTGCTATAACCAATTTGGGATAAATGATAAGCTTCATATTAAATCCTAATGATAAACAGACAAATGTTCATTGTGTTGAATTGCCTTTGTTTACTAATTCTCTCCAATATTTGAGCATCTCATCACCTTGCTTAATTGCAAGTTTTCTATTTAATCGAGTCTTTTTTTTCAAGTAATCATAACACCCCCCCTTTTAGTATAATTGTAGTTAGTTAGTTTATTTACAGTAGTTTTTTTAGATTGCATTGGTGATTGAATACAACCATTTCCCCGAGGATCGATACCCTTTTTACCATTATATTACATTTTATTTGTAAACAAAGGGTGAAATTTGCTTGGTGGACTTGACATCCCACCACTCACTGTTTCGGTGAATAACTCCATTGTTTGGATCAAATAATTGGTTCCTTTAAAAGTCATTTGTTTCACGTGGCGTGCTTGGTTGGATTGCATTCCCTCTGTGATGGTGCTTTCTCTTAGAGGTGTTAGAGTTTCGGTTACTTCTTGTTGCAGCTGTAACTTGGGGTTGGATGAAACGGAACACATTTTCGTTGGCTGCCCGTTTGCTCTTGAGACTTTGGAAAGGATCTTTAAGTGGTGCAATATTTCCTTTAATCTTGCTTCATCGTTGGATCGGTTGATTAACTTTGTTGCCTAATGGGGAAACTACCCAAAAAAAGAGAAAACTTTTCATTGCCATCATTTACAGTTATTTTTGGGGTGTTTAGCGAGTTCAGAATGACAAGATTTTCAATAAAATGTGTATCACTTCTTCGAAATTGGCGGATAATATCATCACCATGGTGTTTTGTTGGGTAAAGCATAGAGGAAAATATAGAAATTGTATTTGGTCTGATTGGGGTGTTGGTCCTTTCAACATTTTGTAATTTTTCTTTGTTTTTTCTTTGTCTTGCCTTTGCCTTTTAGGCAATACTTTTTAATATAATTCTGCGATTTCCAAAAAAGTTTTGGTAATATTTTTTTTATAGAAAAAGAAAAATAAATTAAAGGTGGGACCTTCCATATAAAGCTCAAAAGGGAAAAGTAATAATAATAATAATAAAAGACAAAAAAAGGTGGATAAGTAGAAAGGAAAGTAGTCTTTCGAACACCCAACCTTATTGAGTTATTGTGCCCACACGAAAATTTTCCAAAATCGATACTTGTTAACAAGTTCACAAAATTTATCAAATAAATCAACAACACCATTTAAATATATAATTATCACATATGTGTTCAAATATTTAATTTTTGCCAAGGTTAAATATGTCTTCAATAGCTCAATCCATAACATCAAACCTTTAATAATGTGTCACTTAACATGCTTTTACTAACACCACTAGTTACTAGTTAGCGACACAACATAAAAACAATAGGTGGTTACCAACCAATGATATGTATTGTGTAATGCAAACTTGATCGTTTACTGTCTTATTTTTTCTCTTTGTTTTAACATGTAACACATATCAAAAACCTTTTTAATTGACACAGTAGTCACGTCATAAATATCTTTGCTTTGTGAATAAATATGTTATGCTTTGTGACAAACACAAGGAAATGATTTGCTTTTTCCTCGTAGGATGTGAATTTTTGGTTGACACATTATAAGCTTATGTGTTATGTCTTTGTTTTAACATGTAACACATATAAAAACCTTTTTAATTGACACAGTAGTCACGTCATAAATATCTTTGCTTTGTGAATAAATATGTTTTGCTTTGTGACAAATACAAGGAAATGATTTGTTTTTGCCTCGTACGATGTGAATTTTTGGTTGACACGTTATAAGCTTATGTGTTATGTCTTTTCTTCTTAACAAAATTTCTAATCCTTGTTATTTTTCTTTGGAAAATCCTTATTATTTTTATTACAAAATTTCATGGAAGATCCATAAGTTTTTTCGTTTGATCTTAAAAGAGTCTATATGAATTTTTTTTCATGGATACTCTTACAAATCAAACATTGCAAATAAATTATCTTTATAACTAACTTTATTCACAAATTATATTTGTGAAAGGATAAAAATACCTTTTGGTTTATATTTTATATTTATTTTAATATCTTGTTAATTTGAAAGTAAAAGAAAAGTGGGACCCACCCACCCCATTATACCATCCCCTTTCTTGACTGTAAATTTCTTCATGAAAGAATGCATCTAATAACTTTCATGGAATGAACGTGCCCTAGTTTCACAGTTGAAGGCGTTTTCTTGAACACTTATTTTCTTGCATATTTTGCTTCCCCTAAAGTAGCGCACAAAATCGCAGGTTACCTCAAGGACTTCCAACCCGAATTTCAAAACACAGGTGAAGCTGTTGTGTTTGGGGTTTATTTTATGGAAAAATACCGTTAATAGACAAAAAAAAAGGGGGCCAATTTCAAAATTTAGTCATAAAAAATAACTTTTCTGGCTATAGACATGCATTCCGCGGAGGACCCTCTGCGGACCTCCGCGGAGCGTTGTTTCCACCGTGGAATCTAATAAAGTGACAATTTTTTTATTGTTTACAAAATTGCTCCACGAGGTCCTCTGCGGAGACATTAACCCCTCCGTGGAGGGGATGGTTGGCTGGGGTTTTAATCCCTCCACATAGCCAGTTGCGAGGAGCTCCACGGAGAGATTAATGACTCCGCGGAATGAATGGTTGGAACGTTTTTTGATGGATTTTTTGATACAAATGTTGTTTTTTCATTTTCTTATCTCCATTTGCGATCAAATTTGTCTAGTGTTACTAATTTGTTTTCCAAAAGAAAGATGAATTTTGTTATTCAAAGTACTGGGGGGTTTTTGGCAGATAAGTAATGGGGTTAACACCTACGTTAGACCTATGTTTAATAACTTAGGTATACTGCTTCCGCCAAACTTTGATCGTCGAATATTGTTTGATTTGGTCAAGAGTAAGGCTAATTTGTTCCATAGTAATATATCATTGTCATTTTAACACCCGGTTCATGGGTATGTTATGAATATTGTAGACGAAACAGATCTTCATCAACTCAGAAATGTTATTTCTGAAACGAAGGAAATTGTGCATTTGTATTTGGAGATGTTTGAGGGATGGGTCGATCCGACAGAAGCGGTTGAGAAGATTGTACCATACAATGTTGAAGACATTGTATCTGATAATGTTGAAAACATTGTATCTGATAATGTTGAAGAGTGTCCAGAACAAGAAACTGTTGTAGTGAATACAGTGGCAGAAGAAAATTTATATGAGTTTGGAAGACTGGTTGACAAAACTTTGTCAGATGGTGAAGAGTCAAATGAAGGCTGGTCAGAAGATGAGTTCACACACGGGAAAAAAGCTTCAGACATATTTTACGGTATGCCTCCCATACCTCATTGTCCAGATCCTATTGTTGAACCCGGACCATTTCATAGTTTAGGTCCAAATGATGATATGTTTGTTCGTCAAACGTATGATAACAAACAACAACTAATATTTGCTTTGAGTCTTAAAGCTAATGTAACATCCCGAAATATCAAGAGTAGAGTTGAAGGGCTAAAAGTGTAAGTATGAGAGGGCAACTCGGCGGGTCCACGAGTGGACTCGGCGAGTAGGGTCGTGACTCTAGTCGCGTGTTAAGTGACCAACTCGGCGAGTAGCTTGGGTAGACTCGGCGAGTTGGTGTTGAGTGGAGAAAACCCTAATTTCGGAGGATGAGCCCTATATAAATAACATAACACTTCTTCCCCAGCCTCTTTACCATTCCTTGAGTTCCATAAACCCTAAATTCGTGAGGAGACCCCATTATTGAGTGAATTAGAGTTTGGAGAAGGATCTTTGGTGCTTTAAGCTTGAAGATTTGGAGGCTTGTATCAGAAAGATTGGGGAGATTAGGAATCTACAGTTGGTTGGGCTCATTCCAGGGGTAAGGAACCACTTCCTTAAGCTTTTTCTTCATGGGGTTCATGTGTGATGGTTGATATGACATCTAAATTGAGATAGAAGCTTGGATCTGAGGATGCTACTTCAGATCTAAGCTTGTGATGGACCTATATGTAACGACCCGTCTCCGGTATGGTAATTCCTTGGTATTTATTTTGAAGTTTTGCAAGAGGGACTCGGCGAGTTCATAGCCTGACTCGCCGAGTAGGGTCGGGATTTCGAGCACGTGATTAGCTGGCGACTCGGTGAGTCTGCCCGTCTGGGAGAAACCCTAAATCCCCGGGTTGCCCACTATTTAAGCCACCTTATAGCCCCCAATCTCGCCTCCTTCACCCTCTAAAGCTGTGAGAAAACCCTAATTTGTTCTTGAGTGATTCTAAGTGATTTTGTGTGCTAATTGTGAAGGCTTGAAGAAGGAGAAGAAGAAAGGAGCAAGGAGAAGGATTGTAGAGCAGAGATTCAAGGGAAAACAACAGCTCTTTGAGGTATTCTTCAGATTTCCTTCCCTTTTATGCTTTGAAACCCTTTCTAGATCTTGTTTATGCCTTTCTAAAGCCTTATGTTGATATGGAAGCTCTCTTATGCCGAGATAACCTTAGATCTGTTCATTTAGGAGTTGTAGAGCCCAGATCTATTTTGCACATTAACCCTAGATCTACCCCTTTTAAGCATCTTTTAGCCTTTATCCCCTTGTTCATGTGTTTGTACACGTAAAGTTGGAAACTTTACGTGGTAAATCAGCTTATTGGACTCAGATCTATCATTTGTATGTATTGGATTCGATCAGAATCGAGTGTAGAATAGTTGCATGGCGGTGACTCGGCGAGTCGGAAGAACGACTCGGCGAGTCTAGTCGCGAGTCCCCGATTTCTTCCTTTCGAGCGGTATCGAGTGGGACCAGTGAGTAAGGGAGTGGACTCAACGAGTTTGAAGGTAGACTCAGTAATCGGGGGACTCGGCGAGTTGTTCATACAACTCGGCGAGTCCAAGGCAATCTTCTTAAGCTCAAGAACAACTTGTCGAGTTGTTCATAGGACTCGGCGAGTCGGATGAAGATTGTCTGAGTTCTTGAATCGGGAGAGTACTCGTCGAGTCGATGCCATACTCGACGAGTAGCAGCGAGTTGAGTCGGGGAGTGAGAATAGGGACTCGGCGAGTTGGCGGCCCAACTCGGCGAGTCAGGTCAACTATGGGTTGACTTTGACCGAGAGTTGACTTTGTCTGAGAATTGACTTTGACCAAGGGTAAAAGAGTCATTTTACCCAGTGCAGTGTTTAGTATTTGATTGAGTGTGTTTATGGACTTGTAGCCGGGGAGATACCGGAGCAGCAGCAGCTAGCTTCCAGAGCCATACACTCAGCAGCCAGTTCACGAGGTGAGTTTCCCTTCAGTAGGAACGGGTCTACGGCCGCAATGCCGGCCCGTGTAATTATCAGTAGTTCTGGTCTTTAGTCTGATGCAGTAGCTAGAGTGCTTGATGTCTTTGTGATTCAAGCATATTCGTGTATGTGTTCCGGACTTCGGTCCGATGCAGTATGCAGTATGTGTGATTATAATAGTTGTTATGTGTTATGCTATGTCATGATTAGTCAGTTCCGGACTTCGGTCCGATGCAGTTAGTTCCGGACTTCGGTCCGATGCAGTCAGTTCCGGATTTCGGTCCGATGCAGTTAGTTCCGGACTTCGGTCCGATGCAGTTAGTTCCGGACTCTGGTCCGATGCAGGGGACAAGGTCCCAGTCAGTTCCGGACTTCGATCCGATGCAGCTAGTTCCAGACCTCGGTCTGATGCAGTGGGCAAGGCCCAGTATGTGATTTATATTTATTGTATGGTATGTGGTAGTTTGGGGGAGCTCACTAAGCTTCGTGCTTACACTTTCAGTTTTGGTTTCAGGTACTTCCGCATGTAGAGGGAAGAGCTCGGGATGATGGCATCGCACACACCACAGCTTCAGCTTTTATCCTGGGAGTTGATTTGATTATTGATTTTTATATGACATGGATATGATACAGTTTTCCGCACAGTGTTTTATTATTATTTTGAGATACATCATGTATGGTTTATGATATGACACTCAGATTATGGTTTTTGGTTATGTTGAAAAACGAAATTTTTGGGTTGTATTTTTGGGTCGTTTCAAGTTGGTATCAGAGCCCTGGTTTGAGGGATTCGGATACACTTCCGGGTGTATCTGAACTCAAACTAAGGGGGAAATAAAAAGATTTTTAAAAGAAAAATGTTTCTAAAAGAATTTTGAAAGCACTTAGAAAGAAAGAAAATTTTAAAACGAGATAAGGGTGTGGTGCATGCGATCAGCCGAGCTCAAGTAAGTACTCCCAAATTACCAATGCAAGTTTTATTATTATGATTAATTGTTCCAGCTTCAGTAGAACAGCATGCTGGTATAGGACTAAGGATCTAGGAGGATGCCTTATGTGCCTGCTTTATGTGTTACAGCTTTATGAGTATTGCATGCTAGTATTGAGTAGATAGCAGTAGGATAGCCTGTTTAGGTTATGCCTGATAGTGTGAGCTTAGCATTGTATGCTAGTACAGTTTCTCGTTTTGAGAATAGTTTTGCCTGAATATGTTTCCTTTATCCGAATGCTGCTTGCTTCGTGCTTTGTGGGAGTTCTGAGTGATGGAAGTTAGCCATTAGGTGAACACGTCACACCACATGTGATCAGGGTTGAATAATCCCAGAGTGCTGGAACTGGCCCTATTGCGCAGCTCTTGTTTGAGTCCAACCGTTATAGGGAAGGGTCCTTTACTTGAAGGATTATCTAACCTTCGTCACATGTGATGGTGTTCAGGTGGTGGTTAATTAGCATTATAAGGAGACTCTCAGCAGCTGAGGACTAGTTGAGTTGAGTATGAGATTTCCCTAGGGCAAGCCTAGGATGAGAGTAGCAGAGAACAGTAGTAGTAAAAGTGACTTGGTGGAGCCAAAGCAGTTCTTGAAGAAAGTACGGATAGATGTGGAAGGTAGTATGGGCCCGTACTACTGAAAGCAGAGGATCCGTACTCGAATCAAGAAAGGCTGAGACAAGACCAGGAAGCTAGTTGTAGTATCAATGATCCCTTGAGATATTTCCGTTTTCTGATGTAGTTGTGATGTGTTTCAGAATGGTGGTTTTGTGTTCGAGACCAGCAGCCGGCAGCGGAGGTGCCGGGGAGGGATCAGGTTCAGGCTCGGGGGATGAGCGCATGGATGAGCAGACCCGAGAGTTTCTTTCTTCGGAGATTACGCGTATCATTATAGAGCAGACTCCTGTGATCTTCGGTTCGATCAAGGAGGGGATTCTTGAGCTGATGGATGAGAGATTGGGCACCTTCCGTGCCGAGGTGGCGGCCATGATGGGGTCGCGCACCCTTACATTCAGGGAGTTCAGGGCATGTGGAGCTCCGGACTATCATGGGGCGCGGGACCCCATAGCGAGTACCAGATGGTTGGCGGATGTGGCCAACGCTTTCTGCACTAGCAGGTGTCCCGAGGGGGGCAAGGTCAGATTGGCATCCTGTCTTCTGAAGGACAGGGCACGAGACTGGTGGGAGGAGGTTGGACATTCCATTGGAGATGACGCAGCATTGGACGCCATGACTTGGGCTGATTTCTCTACCAGGTTCAGGGTGGAGTTCGCACCGGTTATTGAGGTGCAGCAGTTGGCTAGGGAGTTTCAGGACCTCACCCGGACTACAGAGACAGTGGCGGAGATCACCACCAAGTTCAGGGAGAGGGCTCTTCTCGTTCCTCAGTACGTGGCTGATGAGGAAATGAAGAAGGCCCGTTATCATGAGATGTTGCGGAGCGATATCCGCCAGTTTGTGAGCCGGTCCAGCTGTAAAACGCTGGAAGATATGATTGCTAGGGCTCGGGAGAGGGAGATTGATCTCGAGATGGAGAAGAAGAGGAAACCGGAGGCAGTTTCGGGTTCAGGCGGTTCGGGCAAAAAGCCCAAGGTTTCGGATCACAGATCTAGGAGTCAGTAAAGCCTCGGTCGATGTGGCAAGTGTGGGAGATTGCACGAGGGAGCGTGCAAGGCAGGGAGTTTCGGCTGCTTCAAGTGCGGTCGGATTGGGCATTTGAGTAGGGATTGTACGGCCCCTGCTACTGCCGTCGCAGCATCAGATCTGATTTGCTTTCAGTGCAACCAGAGGGGACATAAAAAGTCCCAGTGTCCGAGTTTAGCTGCAGCAGGGAAGGTGGCTGCACCTGCCCCTACTACCTTGAGGATTACAGATGGCCGGCAGGGCCGAGCTGATGCGCCAGTGGCGAAGAGTAGGGCGTTTCAGATGACAGCAGAGGAGGCGCGAGCGACTCCTGATGTGGTGACGGGTATGTATCTTCCCTTTATCTCTTTATTATTATTAATTGAATATTGCTTATGATTGTATGTTTTATTCAGGGTCGTTCTCTGTGAACGGCATTTCTGCTTTGGTATTATTCGATTCGGGGGCTACCCGATCATTCGTATCACTTGCGCTTAGCAAGAGATTCAGTAGGGCTCCAGGGGAGCTGGATGGTCCATTAGAGGTTGAGATAGCAGATGATAGGACCGTGAGGGTCGACAGGGTGCATAGAGGGTGTTCTCTTCAGTTATTTGACGAGCAGTTTTCAGTGGATCTGGTACCTATTCCTCTGCGAGGGAATAAGGTTATTGTGGGCATGGATTGGCTAAGCCCCAATGTTGGCGGTGATTGATTGTGAGCTTCAACTAGTGAGGGTCCGCAGTCCCAGTGGGGGAGAGTTAGTGATTCAGGGCGAGAAGCCACAGCGGGGACCGACCTTTTGTTCCGCCGCAAGGGCGAGGCGCTATGTTCAGCAGGGTTGCGCCGACTTTGTAGCTTACGTCTTGGATGCCCGGGAGAAGGGCAAGATGACAGTTGAGGATGTTCCTATTGTTCGAGACTACCCGGACATGTTTCCTGAGGATTTGTCGGGGATACCTCCTGAGAGACAGGTCGAGTTCGGGATCGACCTAATTCCTGGTGCGGCTCCGATAGCCAAAGCACCGTATCGATTAGCTCCCCCTGAGATGCAGGAGTTGTCTACACAGCTGCAGGAGCTGTTAGACAAGGGGTTCATTCGGCCGAGCAGTTCGCCTTGGGGAGCGCCGATCCTGTTTGTGAGGAAGAAGGATGGGTCGCATCGTATGTGTATTGATTATCGGGAGTTGAATAAGGTAACGGTGAAAAACCGTTACCCACTTCCGAGGATAGATGATTTGTTTGATCAGCTTCAGGGAGCGTCTTGGTTCTCCAAGATCGATCTACGCTCCGGTTATCATCAGATGCGGGTTAGAGAAGAGGATGTACAGAAGACTGCTTTCAGGACCAGGTATGGTCATTTTGAGTTTGTGGTGATGCCATTTGGGCTCACCAATGCTCCAGCCGCGTTCATGGATCTCATGAACCGCGTGTGTAGGCCGATGCTGGATCGGTCGGTTATAGTGTTCATAGACGATATCTTGGTATATTCCAAGACGCAGGAGCAGCACGAGGAGCACCTGCGGGAGGTGCTGGAGGCTTTGAGGAGGGAGAGACTTTTCGCAAAGTTCTCCAAATGTGAGTTCTGGTTGCGCGAGGTGCAGTTCCTTGGTCACCTCGTCAACCAGAAGGGTATTTTGGTAGATCCGGCCAAGATTGAGGCCGTGATGCAGTGGGAGGCCCCGAAGTCACCATCTGAGATTCGGAGCTTCCTGGGGTTGGCAGGGTATTATCGGAGATTTATTCAGGATTTCTCCAAGATAGCAGTGCCGCTCACCCGACTGACCAGAAAGTCAGTGGTATTTCTTTGGGGTCCTGAGCAGCAGTCAGCGTTTGAGACCCTCGGGCAGAGATTGTGCGAGGCTCCGATCCTTACCTTACCAGAGGGAGTAGAGGACTTTGTAGTCTATTGTGATGCCTCGACCTCAGGTATGGGAGCAGTTTTGATGCAGCGAGGCCATGTGATAGCTTATGCCTTGAGACAGTTGAAGCCTCACGAGGCTAATTATCCTACCCTTGATTTGGAGCTGGGGGCAGTTGTGTTTGCCCTCAAGATTTGGAGGCATTACCTTTATGGGGTTCGTTGTACTATTTACACGGATCACAAGAGTTTGAGGTATCTTATGGATCAGCCGAGTCTGAATATGAGGCAGAGGAGGTGGTTGGATGTGCTAAAGGATTACGACTGTGAGATCCTATACCATCCAGGGAAGGCCAATGTGGTGGCCGATGCCCTGAGCCGCAAGGTGTCGGCGGCCCCTATCAGGGATCTATGTTTGAGGATGACAGTGATCACTCCGTTGTTGGAGCGGATCAAGGAGGCTCAGGTAGAGGGCCTCAAGGAGGAGAGACAGAAGTGTGAGAGGATTGTGGGCCGAGTAGCCTCGTTTGATTATGATAGTCGTGGGTTGCTGACGCTTCACGGGAGAGTGTGGGTACCGTACTGGGGTGGAGTACGGAAAGTGTTGATGGATGAGGCTCATAAGTCTCGGTTTTCTATCCACCCAGGGGCGACGAAGATGTATCGAGATCTTCGACCTGATTATTGGTGGCCCTGCATGAAGCGGGACGTCGCCTGGTATGTCGAGAGATGCCTGACCTGCCGGAAGGTTAAGGCGGAGCACCAGAGACCTCATGGCAGGATGCAGCCGTTAGACATTCCCGTGTGGAAATGGGAAGACATTACCATGGATTTTGTCACCAAGCTTCCCCGGACCGCACGTGGAGTGGATTCGATATGGGTAGTAGTGGATTGGTTGACGAAGAGTGCCCATTTTATCCTGATCCAGGAGAGTATATCGGCGGAGAAGTTAGCCGATATCTATGTGCGTGAGATTGTGGCACGTCATGGAGTGCCGGTATCGGTGGTGTCAGACCGAGATGCCCGTTTCACATCCAGATTTTGGAAGCGGTTCCACGACGAGATGGGTACTCGTCTCCATTTCAGCACCGCTTTCCACCCTCAGACAGACGGGCAGAGCGAGAGGACGATTCAGACTCTCGAGGACATGCTAAGGGCGTGTGTCCTAGATTTCGGTGGCAGTTGGGATACGTATCTTCCGTTAGCGGAATTCTCGTATAACAACAGTTATCATGCGAGCATTGATCGACCTCCCTTTGAGAAGCTGTATGGGAGGAAGTGTAGGACCCCGATTTGTTGGGGCGAGGTCGGTCAGCGAGTCATTGGGAGCACGGAGGTGGTGCTCAAGATGACCGAGTTGATCCAGCAGGTCCGTAGTAGACTGCAGACTGCTTAGAGTCGGCAGAAAAGTTACGCCGATAGGAGGCGTTCGGACTTGGAGTTCCAGGTGGGGGATATGGTCCTTCTGAAGGTCTCACCTTGGAAGGGTGTCATCAGGTTCCGGAAGAGGGGCAAGTTGGGCCCCAGATTTATTGGTCCTTTCAAGGTTTTGGCCCGGGTGGGTCGGGTTGCTTATCGGTTAGATCTTCCTGAGGAGCTTAGTCAGATCCACAACACTTTCCATGTGTCTCAGTTGAGGAAGTGTCTGGTGGATGAGTCAGCAGTCGTTCCCCTGGAGGATATTCAGGTTGATAGCAGCCTGAATTATATTGAGAGACCGGTCGCAATTCTGGACCGGAAGACCAAGATCTTGAGGAACAAGGAAATTCAGTTAGTAAAGGTGCAGTGGCAGCACCGGAAGGGGTCTGAGTGGACGTGGGAGGCTGAGGAGGAGATGAGGGAGCATTACCCAGAGATATTTGCAGATTCAGCCGTAGCAGACTTCGAGGACGAAGTTTGAGATAAGTGGGGGAGAATTGTAACGACCCGTCTCCGGTATGGTAATTCCTTGGTATTTATTTTGAAGTTTTGCAAGAGGGACTCGGCGAGTTCATAGCCTGACTCGCCGAGTAGGGTCGGGATTTCGAGCACGTGATTAGCTGGCGACTCGGCGAGTCCATATTTTAGACTCGGCGAGTCTGCCCGTCTGGGAGAAACCCTAAATCCCCGGGTTGCCCACTATTTAAGCCACCTTATAGCCCCCAATCTCGCCTCCTTCACCCTCTAAAGCTGTGAGAAAACCCTAATTCGTTCTTGAGTGATTCTAAGTGATTTTGTGTGCTAATTGTGAAGGCTTGAAGAAGGAGAAGAAGAAAGGAGCAAGGAGAAGGATTGTAGAGCAAAGATTCAAGGGAAAGCAACAACTCTTTGAGGTATTCTTCAGATTTCCTTCCCTTTTATGCTTTGAAACCCTTTCTAGATCTTGTTTATGCCTTTCTAAAGCCTTATGTTGATATGGAAGCTCTCTTATGCCGAGATAACCTTAGATCTGTTCATTTAGGAGTTGTAGAGCCCAAATCTATTGCCTTTATGGAGCTATTTTGCACATTAACCCTAGATCTACCCCTTTTAAGCATCTTTTAGCCTTTATCCCCTTGTTCATGTGTTTGTACACGTAAAGTTGGAAACTTTACGTGGTAAATCAGCTTATTGGACTCAGATCTATCATTTGTATGTACTGGATTCGATCAGAATCGAGTGTAGAATAGTTGCATGGCGGTGACTCGGCGAGTCGGAAGAACGACTCGGCGAGTCTAGTCGCGAGTCCCCGATTTCTTCCTTTCGAGCGGTATTGAGTGGGACCAGTGAGTAAGGGAGTGGACTCAACGAGTTTGAAGGTAGACTCAGTAATCGGGGGACTCGGCGAGTTGTTCATACAACTCGGCGAGTCCAAGGCAATCTTCTTAAGCTCAAGAACAACTCGTCGAGTTGTTCATAGGACTCGGCGAGTCGGATGAAGATTGTCTGAGTTCTTGAATCGGGAGAGTACTCGTCGAGTCGATGCCATACTCGACGAGTAGCAGCGAGTTGAGTCGGGGAGTGAGAATAGGGACTCGGCGAGTTGGCGGCCCAACTCGGCGAGTCAGGTCAACTATGGGTTGACTTTGACCGAGAGTTGACTTTGTCTGAGAATTGACTTTGACCAAGGGTAAAAGAGTCATTTTACCCAGTGCAGTGTTTAGTATTTGATTGAGTGTGTTTATGGACTTGTAGCCGGGGAGATACCGGAGCAGCAGCAGCTAGCTTCCAGAGCCATACACTCAGCAGCCAGTTCACGAGGTGAGTTTCCCTTCAGTAGGAACGGGTCTACGGCCGCAATGCCGGCCCGTGTAATTATCAGTAGTTCTGGTCTTTAGTCTGATGCAGTAGCTAGAGTGCTTGATGTCTTTGTGATTCAAGCATATTCGTGTATGTGTTCCGGACTTCGGTCCGATGCAGTATGCAGTATGTGTGATTATAATAGTTGTTATGTGTTATGCTATGTCATGATTAGTCAGTTCCGGACTTCGGTCCGATGCAGTTAGTTCCGGACTTCGGTCCGATGCAGTCAGTTCCGGATTTCGGTCCGATGCAGTTAGTTCCGGACTTCGGTCCGATGCAGTTAGTTCCGGACTCTGGTCCGATGCAGGGGACAAGGTCCCAGTCAGTTCCGGACTTCGGTCCGATGCAGCTAGTTCCAGACCTCGGTCTGATGCAGTGGGCAAGGCCCAGTATGTGATTTATATTTATTGTATGGTATGTGGTAGTTTGGGAGAGCTCACTAAGCTTCGTGCTTACAGTTTCAGTTTTGGTTTCAGGTACTTCCGCATGTAGAGGGAAGAGCTCGGGATGATGGCATCGCACATACCACAGCTTCAGCTTTTATCCTGGGAGTTTATTTGATTCTTGATTTTTATATGACATGGATATGATACAGTTTTCCGCACAGTGTTTTATTATTATTTTGAGATACATCATGTATGGTTTATGATATGACACTCAGATTATGGTTTTTGGTTATGTTGAAAAACGAAATTTTTGGGTCGTATTTTTGGGTCGTTTCACTATATGTCCTAGATTCCCGATTTTTGAGTGATTGGTGAAGCCCTTTTGTCCCAAACCCTAGCCCTAATGTGTTAAATGCCTAGATCTCCTTGGATCCACGTAAAGTTTGCCACTTTACGTGATGGATGGCTTGTAAAAGAGTAGATCTTTGGTTTAGAGCTTCTGCATGGCTTGGAAAGCCTCTGTATGGTTTCAGATCTAGGGGTACTCGACGAGTCACAAGGGTGTACTCGCCGAGTTGCTTGAAGATAGGCTGGAACTCGACGAGTTGGAAGAACAACTCGGCGAGTTGGATGAATATGGTCAGGAACTCGGCGAGTTGGAAGAACAACTCGGCGAGTTGGTTGCAGATAGCCTTGGACTTGGCGAGTCTGTTATTGGACTCGACGAGTCTAGTCGTGAGTTCATCACCTTTCTTCTGGTTGAGCTGTGAATCGGTGAATCAAGGGATGACTCGGTGAGTCGAGTGTGAAAGGACTCAGAGTTGTCGGACTCGGTGAGTCTCGGGGTGACTCGGCGAGTTGAGACGAGGATTGGGGAAGTTCTGTGCATGGGGACTCGGCGAGTCATCGGGTTGACTCGGAGAGTAGAGTCAGTCAGGGGTTGACTTTGACTTTGACTTTGACCAAGGGCTGACCAGTTGATTTCCAGGGGCATTTTTGTAATTGTTGGCATTTGTATTGAGTTCAGTGTTTTGGTGTTGGCCAGTGGTGGAGATGATATCTGTGGTCGGAGCAGCTTGGATTTATCTGTTCGGTCGGCAGTTGCGAGGTGAGTTATCCTCACTATATCAACAGGGTATACGACACCAAGGTCGACCCTTTATCGGATTGTGATATGGGTATTGTTGTTATGTTATTGCTTTGCTATGTTGCATCCTGGTAGTTAGGATGGTATATGTTAGAGACCTGGTTAAGGTCGGAATCCTGGTATATAGGATGATGCTATGCTAGTGACCGGTTAGGTCAGTATCCTGGTTAGGACGATGTTATGCTATGTGATCTGTTAGATCGGTTTGATTGGATGTGATATGTTATATGATTGAATGTTTATGTGCACATGGTTGTTTGGACTGGGGTTGGGTTGAGGCGGGACCTGCTTTGTGCTGTAGGCCAACATACCCAGGGCGGACCGGTTATCCCGAAGGCCCAGCGAGCAGTCCGAATAAGCTGTAGGCCCCAAGAGGGAGGACCAGACATGTCGAGGCTCGGAGAGTGGACCAGACCGATTGAAGGCCCAGTGCGGGCGGACCAGTCATACTGTAGACTCAGAGAGTGGACCAGGTGGATTGAAGGCCCGGTGCGGGCGGACCAATCACACTGCAGACTCGATGTATGTGGTTAGACTCAGAGAGTGGACCAGGTGGATTGAAGGTGCAGTGCGGGCGGACCAATCACACTGTAGACTCGATGTGTGTGGATAGACTCAGAGGGCGGACCAGGTGGACTGAAGGCCGGTGCGGCGGACCAGTTACACAGTAGACCCGAAGTGCATGGCTGTTCTATGTTCTATTATGTTATGGCATGTTATGTGTGTATGGTATATGTGGTTGGTATTTTGGGGTTATCTCACTTAGCTTTTGGGCTTACAGTTGTGGTTTAATGTTTTTCAGGTTCTTCAGGAGACCGTGGCAAGGCAAAGGTGTGATCGTACCGCTCCTCATGTTTATGTTTTATGATGTGGTTCTGGGAAGACTCTGAAATAATTGTATTGAAAATCTTTTTGTAATAATTTTATGAAATCGGGTTGTTTTTGAAAAGTTTAAATTGGTTGGAATTTTATGGTCGTTACAAGTTGGTATCAGAGCCTTGGTTTGAGTGAATTGGAGGAACATTCGTGTGAATCTAGTCTCAAATCGAGGAGGGTTTTCAAAAGAGAATTTAAAATGGTTTTCAAAAATGAGTAAAGGAGGACGCGGAGGTACGATCAGCCGGAGCCAGTAAGTAACCCCAAAATACCATACATGATATTTGTTTTGAGCTTTGATAGAACAACATGCTAGTACTAGGCTAGGGATCTTCAGGATTTCATGATAATGTTGCCTGATTTATGATGCCTGTTAGCCTAGGGTTTCCTTGTGGGAGATTTCCAGTGTTCCTCTAGGAGTGAGGGTTGAGTGCTGATATGTATGTTCTTCACTAGGGTGTTGTTGTATAATTGATACAAATATGGGTAGGTGTGGAAGGTAGTATGGGCCCGTACTACTGAAAGCACAGGACCCATACGCGTATCAAAGAAACCATGACCTCTAGGGTTGGGTTGGGAGTCGGTTCCCGGTTTTGCGGGAAGTATCTGAGATCTTGTGGTGTTTTTCAGTATGGAGGTTTTGAGGCATGCCGGGAGTGGATTCGGATCAGGATCGGGAGTAGGAGAGGGCGGTCAGGGTGGGTTGGTACCGCCCAAGGTTATTGGTCAGATGAGCACGTGCGAGTTGGATGCGAGGATTCGTGAGATCCTATATGATGAGGTTGCTGCGTTGTTCCGGGCTGAGTTGCAGGAACTGTTTGGGTCGATCAAGACCGCCATGGTTGAGTATTTTGATGAGCGCTATGCGACTCTCACAGAGACAGCTTCCGCGGTAGCTATAGCGGCTGGGGGAGGAGCTGGTTGGGGTTTTTAGTATCGGGACTTCGATAATACGAAGCCTCCTACCTTCGATGGGGTTCAGGACCCGATTGTTGCTATGAGATGGTTGTCAGACGTGGAGGGGTGTTTCTTCATGTGTTCATGCCCTGCTGATTAGAGGGTGAGGTGTGCTCTGAACCTGTTAAGGCTCAGAGCGAAGGATTGGTGGAGATTGACCACGGGGCCGTATTCGGATGCGCAGAGAGCTGCGGTTTCATGGGATCAGTTCCGGGAGATGTTCAACACTCGTTATGTTCCGCGGGTTGAGAGGGAGAGATTGGCTCAGGAGTTCCTAGAGCTGAAGCAGGATTCGGAGTCGGTGACGGAGATCACCAGGATGTTCATTGAGAGGGCAATGTTTTGCCCCGAGTTTGCTTCGGAGCAGGCTCAGATGTACCGATATCTGAGTATGCTCAAGAGGGATATCAAGCAGTTTGTGTCTACACAGAGGTGCGAGACCTTGTTAGAGTTACAAGAGGCCGCCAGACGGCGTGAGTTGGAGATTGAGTTGCAGTTGCGAGAGCAGAGGCAGGCTCCGGTGCAGTCGCAGCCGGCGCCGAAACGGTCCAAGACCGTTGATTCTAGATTGGGAGATCAGAGCAGCCACACTTGTGGGAAGGGTCACACCGGGGTTTGTAGGTCCGGTGGTGCATGCCGCAAGTGCGCAGTATGCGAGGGATTGTCGGCAGGCAGCCCCGGATCGGGATTTGAGGATTTGTTGTCATTGTCATCAGTTTGTCCACAGGTTGCTGCAGGACCGGTGCAAGCTCCAGCACCGGCCACTTTGAGGATTACGGGTGGAGGTCAGGGTGGAGCGGAGCCCCCAAGGGCTCAAGGTCGTGCTTTTCAGCTTACAACAGAGGAGGTCAGGGCAGTGCCGGATGCAGCTGCAGGTATGCTTCTTTCTTGATGTTTTGTTATTTTGTGATTATTTTGGAGTATTGTATATCTGCTAGTCTCGTTGTGTGGTTCCTGGTATTGTATTCGTTGTTCTTTGAGGGTTATGGTATGGTTAAGGGTTTGGTGTTGGGAATTTCGTTGGTTATCATTCATGAGGGTTATTAGTGGGAATATGGCGTTTGGTTCGAATGCCAGTTAGCATCTGCAGTCTGAGGAGTGGTCAGCTGAAGGTCGGGTTTCTTTCGAGCCGAGATGATCCGTGTTGATATGTGATTTTGTGATGGTTGCTTGTTCTAGTAGGAACCAGATCGCGTGTAAGGGATTGTGTTGTGTAGGGATGATAAGGGAGGTCGGTGATGACAACCGGTGGTTGATAGTCAGTGCTCTAAGTGGGGGAGAATTGGAAAATTCTCGGGAAGATCGATGGTCATGAGAGGTTGTTTAGTTGCTTGGGATTCAGCAGTGGTTTTGTCAGCCAAGAGTGTAGGCTGGTATGAGTAAGTGGCAGGCATGCGGGGCGGGATACAGACCAAGGGTGATTGATGGTGGAAGGCCTGGGATCGGGCCGGGATTGAGTATGTAGGGTGGAGATAGAGTTCGGAACCCCTAGAGGGCTAGAACAATATGCATGGGAGAGTTTTCCTGGAGGGATAATTCGGGATGATGGATGCTGGTTGAGCGGTCCGGATAGACTGAAGGCCGATGGGCGTACCAGTCAGGCCGAAGGCTCGGAGAACGATCCAGACAGGCTGAAGGCCCTAAAGGGCGGTCCAGACCTGCTGAAGGTTCCGAGAGTGGTCCAGATGGGATGAAGGCCTGGAAAGGCGGTCCAGTCATGCTGAAGACTCTTCATGTGTTGATAGATCGGTAAGAGGAAATGAATTGAGTATGTCGCAACGTGTTTGCGTCAGAAGGTCTGGCCCCGGGTATTGATCGTGGTGAGTGGAAGGTAGAACATGGACTTGAGAGTCCTTGCGAGTGGATTCAGAGCATGTGTGGTGCATGGGATAACCGTTCTGCTATAAGAGAATGGTGTAGTATTGGGTGAGCACCGTGGCACTTGTTGTAGTGACAAGACGGCCAAGTGGATTTCCCTGGTAAGGAAAGGGAAAGGAATGTAGCTCTAAGAGGGAGTATAAGTTCACGGAAGTGAAAGCAGTAGTGCAGAGTTATGATTGGGGTGTCCCAATCATGGTTGATGAGCAGTGTGTCTACGACTATGGTATGGGATCACATCCGGGCTGGATGTTTGCTGAGGTCTCGGAAGGAATTTCCGTGGGTGTAGAGCCAAAAGGCTCGGAAGGAATGCAGGGATGGAATCTTGGATTTCCAGTTTGATTTTGATCAAGGATTCATGTATGCGGTAGAAATTCATCCTGGGGGATGATTGGAGGTGTCGTCAGTGTATCGGGTTTTCCCAACCCGAAGATGCTAGAGCTAGTTCAGCATGGGTATGAGATTGCGACGGAGAACTCGTGGGATTGTTCTAAGGCTGAAGGATGTGTTGTCCTGTCAGCATGGAGTGGATAAAGTTGGGCTCAGACAGGGAATTTCGGTGGCTCATGGTTATTTCAATCTCATATGAGTCGAGTGATTGTTGTGATTTGGGGCAAGTGAAGTATCATGGAGTGGTACTAAGTTGATAAGTTGGTAAGTGTGGTTGTCAGAGGGTGAGGCCGGTGGCCGGCTTGAGGCGGTGAACAGAACACCGCGGAAAGAAAAATTAGGGTATGGGTTTCGGTGGTTGTGTTTTGAGGAACCTGGTCTGGTTAATGCCAGGTGGTGCATTCCAAGAGTAGTCCCGGAGATGTGTTGCCGCAGGCTTTGAGGACGAAGCCTAATTTAAGTGGGGGAGAACTGTAACATCCTGAAATATCAAGAGTAGAGTTGAAGGGCTGAAAGTGTAAGTGTGAGAGGGCAACTCGGCGAGTCCACGAGTGGACTCGTCGAGTAGGGTCGTGACTCTAGTCGCGTGTTAAGTGACCAACTCGACGAGTAGCTTGGGTGGACTCGGCGAGTTGGTGCTGAGTGGAGAAAACCCTAATTTCAGAGGATGAGCCCTATATAAAGAACATAACACTTCTTCCCCAACCTTTTTACCATTCCTTGAGTTCCAGAAACCCTAAATTCGCGAGGAGACCCCCATTATTGAGTGAATTAGAGTTTGGAGAAGGATCTTTGGTGCTTTAAGCTTGAAGATTTGGAGGCTTGTATCAGAAAGCTTGGGGAGATTAGGAATCTACAGTTGGTTGGGCTCATTCCAGGGGTAAGGAACCACTTCCTTAAGCTTTTTCTTCATGGGGTTCATGTGTGATGGTTGATATGACATCTAAATTGAGATAGAGGCTTGGATCTGAGGATGCTACTTCAGATCTAAGCTTATGATGGTCCTATATGTCCTAGAGTCCCGATTTTTGAGTGATTGGTGAAGCCCTTTTGTCCCAAACCTTAGCCCTAAAGTGTTAAATGCCTAGATCTCCTTGGATCCACGTAAAGTTTGCCACTTTACGTGATGGATGGCTTGTAAAAGAGTAGATCTATGGTTTAGAGCTTCTGCATGGCTTGGAAAGCCTCTGTATGGTTTCAGATCTCGGGGTACTCGGCGAGTCACAAGGGTGTACTCGCCGAGTTGCTTGAAGATAGGTTGGAACGCGACGAGTTGGAAGAACAACTCGGCGAGTTGGATGAATATGGTAAGGAACTCGGCGAGTTGGAAGAACAACTCGGCGAGCTGGTTGCAGATAGCCTTGGACTCGGCGAGTCTGTTATTGGAATCGGCGAGTCTGGTCGTAAGGTCATAACCTTTCTTCTGGTTGAGCTGTGAATCGGTGAGTCAAGGGATGACTCGGTGAGTCGAGTGTGAAAGGACTCAGAGTTGTCGTACTCAACGAGTCTTGGGGTGACTTGGCGTGTTGAGTCGCGGATTAGGGAAGTTCTGTGCATGGGGACTCGACGAGTCATCGGGTTGACTCGGCGAGTCATCGAGTTGACTCGACGAGTAGAGTCAGTAAGGGGTTGACTTTGACTTTGACTTTGACCAAGGGCTGACCAGTTGATTTCCAGGGGCATTTTGGTAATTGTTGGCATTTATTTTGAGTCTAGTGTTTTGGTGTTGGCCAGTGGTGGAGATCATATCAGTGGTCGGAGCAGCTTGGGTTTATCTGTTCAGTCGGCAGTTGCGAGGTGAGTTATCCTCACTATATCAACATGGTCTACGACACCAAGGCCGACCCTTTATCGGATTGTGATCTGGGTATCGTTGTTATGTTATTGCTTTGCTATGTTGCATCCTGGTAGTTAGGATGGTATATGTTAGAGACCTGGTTAAGGTTGGAATCCTGGTATATAGGATGATGCTATGCTAGTGACCGGTTAGGTCGGTATCCTGGTTAGGACGATGTTATGCTATGTGATCTGTTAGATCGGTTTGATTGGATGTGATATGTTATATGATTGAATGTTTATGTGCACATGGTTGTTTGGAATGGGGTTGGGTTGAGGCGGGACCTGCTTTGTGCTGTAGGCCAACATACCCAGGGCGGACCGGTTATCCCGAAGGCCCAGCGAGCAGTCCGAATAGGCTGTAGGCCCCAAGAGGGCGGACCAGACGTGCCGAGGCTTGGAGAGTGGACCAGACCGACTGAAGGCCCAGTGCGGGTGGACCAGTCATACTATAGACTCAGAGAGTAGACCAGGTGGATTGAAGGCCTGGTGCGGGCGGACCAATCACACTGCAGACTCGATGTATGTGGTTAGACTCAGAGAGTGGACTAGGTGGATTGAAGGCCCAGTGCGGGCGAACCAATCACACTGTAGACTCGATGTATGTGGATAGACTCGGAGGGTGGACCAGGTGGAATGAAGGCTGGTGCGGCGGACCAGTCACACAGAAGACCCGAAGTGCATGGTTGTTCTGTGTTCTGTTATGTTATGGCATGTTATGCGTGTATGGTATATGTGGTTGGTATTTTGGGTATATCTCACTAAGCTTTCGGGCTTACAGTTGTGGTTTAATGTTTTTCAGGTTCTTCAGGAGACTGTGGCAAGACAAAGGCGTGATCCTACCGCTCCTCATGTTTATGTTTTATGATGTGGTTCTGGGAAGACTCTGAAATAATTGTATTGAAAACCTTTTTGTAATAATTTTATGAAATCGGGTTGTTTTTGAAAAGTTTAAATTGGTTGGAATTTTATGGTCATTACAGCTACGAGAGAAAAGTTTCATTTTAAGACCAAACATTCTAACAAAAATCGTTATGAGGTATATTGTGAAATTGAGAATTGTAGTTGGCGTTTATATGCAAAACACATTGTTCCCATTGATGAATTTGAAATCAGGAGTTTCAACAACATGCACACATGTTCGTCATTACAGATACACCCTAATCATAAGCATGCTAATAAAAAAGTCATGGGTACTATATTGCATGAGATTATGGGAAAAACTCGTTCGAAAGTTTGGAGGCCTAATGAAATATCAAGGGATTTGAATGCTTTGCTGGAAATTAATGTAAATTACAAACAAGCTTGGCGTGCAAAACAATATAATATGGAATTGTTGTTGGGATCTTCTGAAGAATGTTTTTCCAAACTTCCTATCTATTTTGACAATTTGAAGAGGCATAATCCCGGTAGAGTGGCCTATATACAAACAAATTCTAAAGATTGTTTCGAGTGTTGTTATTATGCCATTGGGGGCACGGTAAATACAAAAACTTGTTATTTAATGTATAATTATTTGTAAAAAATTGTAGAGTGTTTATGTGTTCCATTTTAATATATTGCACACACGAGCGTTCAAACGTTTTTGTCGTAAAGTTATAATTATGGATGGTGCGCATTTGAAGGGTGATTTTAAGGGAACCATATTGCATGCAATAGCTATGGATGGGAACAACTAGATAGTGCCCCTTGCACACAGAATATGCAAAAAAGAGAGTGGTCTTACTTGGACATGGTTTCTTGAAAAGTTGTATGAATGTGTTGGTGATTGTCAAGAATTGACTTTTGTAACTGATCGGGCCGATGCAATTCGGGTTAGTATTGAAAATGTCTTCCCTCAAGCTCATCATGGCGTGTGTGATTTTCATCTACTAGGAAACATACTACACAAGTTTGGGAAAAATGACAAAACAAAAGTGTTGTTTTGGGGGCTTGTGAAAGCTTACAAAAGAAATGTTTTTGAAGAATTGTGGTCTAGATTGAGTTCTACTAGGACGCAAGTAGCGGCGTATCTAAGTGAAATTCTGCATGCTAAATGGACTAGAGCATATTCCACGTCGAAACGGTACGATTACATGACCTCCAACAGTGCAGAGTCCATGAACGCTTTATCTGTATATGCAAGGAAAATGCCTATAATACACCTTCTTGAGTTCTTCCGTCGTCTTTCTCAGGAATGGTGTAACAAGCTTCGCATCGATGGAGGTATGAAATTAATTTAGACTTTAATTATATCTAATAGTAATTTAATTATATATATATATTCTTTACAGAGAAACGTTCAACAGTGCTAACCGAGTGGACTGAAAAAGTAGTTAGTAAAAATGAAGAGCGTACGACAGGATAGTCTGTTTCTGGTGTTTCAGATGCAATATATCAAGTGCATAATTTCAAACTTGGTGGCATAGTTGATCTGCGGCAAGAGACTTGTACATGCAAATATTGGGAAGGAACTGGGTTGCCTTGTGGTCAAGTCATAATGGTATTAAAGCACTCGAAAAAAACTAACTTCAGACATTTGGCTATAGATGCTTACAAAATGGAAACGTACCGGAGTACGTATGAGGAGTCGGTTTACCCCCTTCCAGAACCGTGTGATTGGGAGATTCCTTCTGAGATGATGGTTGTTAAACCCCCGATAATGGATACACATCAAACTGGTAGACCAAGAAACAAAAATTGTATCCCGTCACAAGGTGATGAACCTATAGTAAGAAGGTGTAGTAGATGTGATAGTACAACACATAATGCAGCGACTTGTCCGACATTGGTCCCAATGAAACCAAAAAAGGCTAGAAAAAATAGTGTGCCATCATGTAGTAACACAAAAAGGGAAAGGGAAAGGGACACAAATGACTCAAGAGATGGTAGAGACGCACGGGACACAAGAGATGCGTTGGACGAGTGGGACGCAGAGAGAAGACTATTGTTCAACGTTTGATTTGAATGATTGATGGTGTATTTATTATTAATTATGTTTTGTTTTAGAGGATATTAATTTGTGTACTTTGAAATGGTTTGCTTATTTTAAAGATGATTGGTAATATTATGTTTATCAATTTATGTTTTGTTTTAGAGGATATTAATTTATGTTTTGTTTTAGAATACTAACTAAAAAATGAAGATAATACATTCAACAAACCAGAAACATATATAGCAAACGTACAACAACAATAATTAACTTAAGGGAATTGCACACGTACAACAACAATAATTAACTTAAGGGAATTGCAAAGGATACTTTTCTTTCTCCATTGTTTTGTAGTCGTCCCTAATTCGTACGTATTTTATCTTCCATATGGTCCTTTTGCCTCCCAAGTTCTATCATTTCCGCATCCTTGCCAGCTAGCCATTTTTCAGACAGTTTGATATTCTTCTTAGCTAGTTTTATCCAATCCTCATGGTCTTTGATTTCTTTTTTAGTATTCGCCATCCTTTCTTCAACCTCTTTGCACTTCGCCGCAATGAAGTCACGACGTTCAGTGAGAGCTCGAGATGACGCTTTATCTTTTTTTTTTGTTGTTCTTCAACCCATTGTAGTTGTTGCAAAGTATCCTCAGACATATACCCGTCTCTTAAATTTGGTGATGAGGTAAGAAAAGGGTCGATCGGATCACAATAGAAACAATCAACTTCGTTGCACGAGCAAATATACAAACTTGAAGACGAACTCATTTGTAAATTTATAAAATATTTATAACTCTATACCACAAATCCAACGACCATCCATGACTATATATAGTCCCTTCAACTCCGCAGAGAAGTGTCAGTCTGCAGAGCTGTTTGTCAGTCCGCAGAACTGTATTTTCAGTTCCTAATAATGTTTGTCAGTTCGCAGAGTTGTTTGTCTAGTCGTTGTCATCCATACTTTATTTATTTAAAGGTAAACATTTTTTATTAAAAGGTAAACATTTTTTATTAAAAAATAAACAATGCCAATAGACCATTACAACTACGGTTAACATACAACTGAATACAAATTAATATAGTTCAACTGAATTGTTGTGGAAGTAAGACCACAACACTTTCAAGTGGTATTTCCCAATGCCCGCGGGTTGGAATAGGATTGACCATCTCAGTTTGATAACCATTTCGATACACCGCGATGCTTAACTTTAAATTTACCATTCTATGGATTTCTGCAATTTCAAGCCTTTGTAGTGAAGCTATAACATGCTCACAAGGTATACCGCATTTTTTCCATTTACTGCAACTACAAATACCATGATCTAATTGCACAGATTCGGTTGTTGAATACTTACTCACTTCATATTTGTCGCTAACAATATTCCTAAACCTACAACCATCCGAGTGCATAAATCTTTTATGAATCACCTTAAGTGCATAAGGCGTTAAAAGACCATGAAAATCTCCTGTGAAATGTACTGAATGAATAAACAAAAATTATGATGGCATAATGTATAATAACATATCAATTGACCATTTAAGTGATGTCCTAACTTATAATTACCTCCAAAAGCAGCTCGTTGAAGATACACTACTTGCATCGAGTCATGGACCATTTCAATGATTGTTGTTATTGGAAACTCATGCGTGTTTCTTCTAAACCAATTGACAACGTCGGGAATGTCAATGAATTTAATATTGAAACGTGCTCTAGGAAAAAAAGCTCGTACCCATTTTGCAATGGGAATATTGTCAAGCCAATGAAGATGATTCCCATTAACCTAATTTTATAAGTTATTCAATGATGAGTTTGGAAGAGAGCAATCCATTCTTTCCAAAAACTCATCGAACTATTAGTAGAAATACTGTCCGGCAAGAGATGGTTTGAAACGTCACTACTCACTGCATTGACAATGTCCTCATTTGTTTTTTTAGGACTCTCCTCTATTTTTTTCGTCCTTGTCTTGCTTATTTTCTTCAATTTTGGTGTCGATTGCATCTAAAAAATCAACATGTTTAATCATTATCAATAATGTAATATTTTAGAAATATACCAAATTTAAAATATGATTTTTTACCACTGTGAACGAAGGCCGCTGATACCATGCAACAACCCTCTTTCGTTGCGGCCTACCAATATGAGTCACTATTTTTGTGTCATGTTCACCCACATCTTGTGACGGCTCACCATGCGTAGGTGTAGGCACAACTTTCTCCTCCAAACCACCATAGTCGAACTGTGTATCATGGTAATATGGTTCTTCATCCTCTTCATTTATCATCATCTCCCCCTCCTCCTCCTCCTCGTCTACAAACCGTTTGTTTGGCTCATCTTTTTGATGTAATACACGATCTACTTTAGATGATAACTCAGCCACAACGCCTAGTAGACACTTCACTAATGCCTTTGTGCTACTCTTCTTCTTTACGACCCTCGTTGATGTGTCGCTTGACGTATAAGTTGTTTCTATTTCAAGATGTTGTGAGGAAGAAGCATTTGTGGCAGATTCAGTCAAACATGTATCCGACTTGTACATAGTTCTTCAAGGAGGCGAGGTAACAACAGGTGGACTATTTCGGACCAGACTATGTTGCGGTGGAGGAGACTCTTCATGGTTAAGAGTCTAATTGACGTAGCGAAGATAAAACAACAACATCAACTCCGTCCCGTTTGCCACGACTGGAATAGGTTCGTTGTTAGGCTACAAAAAATAAAATCAAATTGTTAGTTTAAAATGAAAATATGTTGGAATTTGTAAGTATAAGTAATCCTTAATATAAAAACCATACCACAAGCACATTGATTATTCGAGGACAGTTATCCCAAGATAACGGTGTTTTACTTCTCCACGACCTCATCCGCGACAATTCTATCGGGATGCGTACATAAGTATCATGCCATTGTATTTTATACTACAAACCGAAGTTCAATGTTATTATCATATAAAAACAAAACAATGATAAGTAATTAAATTTATTAGAAAATAACCTTAAACGGCAGCATAAAACCAGGAACGGTATACTTGTGTATTTTCTTAGATTCGGGATTGGCCTCCTTGAATTGTCTAAATTCTAATTTCTTAAACATTCCACACATCATCCGCGAAGTATACCTCCAAAAATACGTACCCCATGCAAATCTGCAATTTTCATATTGTATATTATACTTATTATTATTGTATTATATTTTTACATAATATTTAAATGTAATACCTGTTCCAATCATCTCTATTATCAGCAAGATTGTATATTGCAGCGGGAATGCACGTTTTAACGTCCCGTCCGTGGATTCCCTTCAACACAAAAACAAGCTGGATAAGCATCACAACATCTTCATCTTGAACTGCCAAATATTTTGGAGACATAAGGAAGTCTTCCAAATCTTTCAACCGTATACGCACATCAGAAATGTATGGGAACAACTGAGCATGATGACTTGAATTTGACCGGCCTTTTTCATCGTGGAGTAAATCCACATAAGGACCAACTTTTAAACCACAAATGAGAATATATTCCGTTTTACCAAAATCCAAATGCGTCCCTTGTATATCAAAAAGAAACCTCCCCATTTCAAATACTTCTTGAGACCTTACTTCGTGCAACATCATCAAATGCACAAGTAACGGATCACCATGTGGGATATGCATTCCTAAGAATATTCCAAATGGCGAAGCTTCGAATAATTGTCGTTGTGATTGTGTTAGCCGCGGAAAATAATATTTAATGATAGTACCCACCACACCATTTAAAGTTAAATCCGCTTTTTGATTGAGATCTAAGTACTGCAAAACATAAGATTTAATTTAATTTAATTTAATATAAAAGGACATAAAAAAATTAGAAAATTATGTTTAAGGTCATTCCACGGAGGCTTTAGGTCATTCCGCGGAGAAGGCTCTGCGGATAGACCAACACCTCCGCGGATAGACCAAATCTGCTTTTTTAAACAACATATTTCACTCCGCGGAGGGTCCTCTGCGGACTGATATAACCCTCCGCGGAGAGACATACACCTCCGTGGAATGGATCATCACCATTCCGGAACCCACCTGTCGAACTCCATTTTTTGCTATCTAAATTTTTTTATTTTGCCTATTTATTCAGTGCAATATAATTGGTTTTCAACAAATTTCATACATATACTACATTAATCCAAATAAAGGAATGTGAGAAACACCCGAGAGCCTAAACCATCGCTCAAAATATTGGGGAGATTGTCCTTCATTACTACCGGAATGACTTCGTAATCGAAGTCCTGGTCGCCGGTTTGGACGTTGGAAAATGACGTCGTTTGCTATCGTGGTCGCCGGGTGGCTGTCGGTGTTGCCGGAATCTTCGGTGGTAAGTCGATGCGGAGAACCGTCTTTGTCAAAGAGGAATCGGGGGACCAAAGAGGAGGGTCCGATTTTGTCAAAAAGAAGACGGGCAAATGACAAAAATACCCCTCTCCGCGGAGGTAATATCGATCCGCAGAGGTCGCAAGAGGGCCCTCCGCGGAATGCGTGTCTATAAGTGGAAAAGTCATTTTTTATGACTAAATTTTGAAATTGCCCCCCCTTTTTTTGTCTATTAGCGGTATTTTCCTTGTTTTATAGATCTGCCTCTAAATCAAACACCATTATGGATGGAAAAGCAAGAACTCTGTGACAAGAAATCCTACGTTCCTTGCTTGTTTACATCATGTCTGGAGAAATCGTTGATAAAAAAGGAGATAAAAGAGAGAGATGTGTGAAGGCAAATTAGGAGGGATGACTCTCTTTCAGTGGCAACCCTTTTACCATACTCAATGTTGTTTTAAAACTTAGAGCATCCACAATGCAAAAGGTATAAGAATTGAATAGGGTGATGAATAAGAGTTGAATAAAATGTGGGTGATGTCATGGAGTAGAGTTGAATATGAAAGTTGAATGATATTTAATAGAAGAAATAAAGTGGTGGTTAGAATTTAATAGGTGTTTAATGGAGTTTTTATCTTGACCATGGTATTTTGAATTTTTATTTACAAAACCCTTATAGTTTCTAATTTAATTACCAAAGCAATGTGATTTACTTTATAGTGGGTTTAAAATATTGTTTTTCTTAATCTTTTACTTTAAAAAAATTCATATTACGAATAAGATTCAATGTATTAGTTTTTAATTGTAATACATCTTTCTCCAAATTATATTTTCTACAAAAATATTTATTTTCTTTATTTTTAAAAAGTTTTATTTCATACAAGATAACAATTCAAAGGTAGTGTAGAAAATCTATATTTCACAAAAAAAATGCCTTCGACTAATTCAATTGTTTGCTAACCACTATATTGTGTCCAAAACCACATGTCACTATTCTTTTTAATAATTAGGAGATCATAGTGTAAAAAGTAACATTTTTTTTTAGTTTTCTATTCAATAAATTCTTTTACACAAACAACATTTATAGTGTTTTAAAGAGAAAGTTAATAACACAAAATGATATGAGACGACATTAAAATCAATAGTTACAAACAATAAAGTGAAAGTTTTATAAATATTACAAAGTTAAATGTATTCAAAACATATTGAGTAAATGTAACCAAAATTAAAAAAAAAAAACCTCAAAAATATTAATATAAAGTGGATACATTTAAAATAAAATACCAAAAAAATTAAGAAATCCTACTCGAATAAACACAATTATGGATAAGCAGATATTTTTCTTGGTTTGGAAGGACATGTATTCTGATAATGACCAGGTTGCCTACAAATTCCACAAAGATTATTTTTCCCCTTCTTTAATGTCCATTCCATTCCGTAGTCTTGTCGAGCGAGGACGACCTTTTTCCTTTCGTTTTAACTATGAATTTGAAAGCATTCCTTGAATAGTTGTCTTCGGCTAATATGATTCATGAGGAACCGAGAAAAACTCAGATGCCCTAGCAGCTGAATACTCAACAATTGAGTAATATTGTTGAATATTTAAAGAAAGATAGTACACACACTCAATACATGAGAACAAGGATATTTGTATGCCTCCCACGTCCCACATGTGCAAGATTTTTCTCCAAATCAACAACTTGCACATTTTTTCCTTTCTGGGTAACCACCTCTAAAATTCCTTTTGCTCGGTTAAATGATTTCAAGCTGTGTGCAGTAGCTTTTGACATTGACGCTACTTGTTTTACAAGCACATGGGGGTGTAAACATATCTCCTTTAGCTTGAGCAGTTGATCCTAAAGACGTCTGACATCAAAGTAGTGAACCAATCTATAGAATGTAAGTTGGACACATGAAGTGATTGGGAAAAAACAAACACCTTTAAGTACACTGTTGAAAATCTCTGACATAATTGTGGTGAGCAATCCATAACGCTTTCCACAATCATGTGTAAGTGTCCATCTACAAAGTGAGTGCCCCTCAACCCATTGGCGAGCTTGTACATTTAGTTTTCCAATTTCTTCCATAATGAAGTTGAACTTACGAACTTGGTTCTAACTCCCAGCACCGTATGCTAAAACTTTCAATTGTGAGTTACGAAACTTGTCATGGAAGTTGTTGATGAAATGTCGCAAACAATACCTGTAAAAATATTTTAAAATATCATTTATAAATTAATCGTACCATAAAAGTGGTTAACAAAATATAATAAATAATACCTGTGAAAACTATATGGCTCCAACCAGGGAGATCCTCGCTCATTAACAACCTTTAGTATTCCACTATGACGATCAGATATTAAACAAATGTCCTCTCGTTCTTTTACCACATGCTTCTTGACATGATTAAGAAACCAATGCCAACTATTATATGACTCATTCTCAACAATAACAAATGCTAGCGGAAAATTTTGATTGTTACCATCAACTCCCATTGCAATTATCATCTTTCCCCTGTACTTGCCATATAAATATGTCGCATCAATGCTAATAACAGGTCGACAGTGCTTAAATCCATTGATAGATGGAGAAAAAGCCCCAAAAACACGTTTGAACTCCATTTGATCCACATCAATTGATCTCGCAGTGCACCATTCAACTATTGTTCCGGGATTAAAAAATTGGAGTGCAGTAAGAAATTTTGGTAAAATATATAAGATTCCTCCCAGTTTCCATATACTCGTTCAATCGCCTTCTTCTTTCCTAACCAAACCTTCCTGTATGAAGGCGTGTATCCTAATTTATCAATTATTTCGGCTCTCAAAGTAGGGACACTAATATATGGTTGTTCCTTAATAAGGTGTTCTGTTTCTTGAGCTATCAAGCTTGCACCTAGATTTGGGTGGTCTTGAGTAATCCTATTTTGAAAACAAGTATGTGGACATGTGTATCGTGTTATCTCAAAATACCCATTATGTTGACGTTTAAATGCACGCAATTGCCACTTACAACCAGTTTGTGAACATAACTTGCGTCTTATCTTCCATATAGTTGGACATGTTTCGATAACCTCATATTGTCGGTGCTTCCTAATCGTATAGAGCTTGATGGCTCTGATAAGTTCTTCATTAATTTTAAAAGAGTCTTCTCCTAACTCTTGAATTAAATCATTTGTATTCTCAGAGTGTAACATCATCCAATTGTCAACATTACTATTCCTTCTAAACTTTTAAAACTAGTTGGTACCTTAATGCCATCTCCCTCTACATTTGCATCTCCTTCATTATCATATAAATCTTCCTAACCAATTTCATCTTCTTCATTGTCCATGTCAAATCCACTATCCATTCCATTGTTCACAACGACAAACTGAGAAATCATGTCGAAGTCCTCATTTTGAATCATGTCTGACACACCATTAGTATGAATCATAGCCGGTGATAAAGTTGTGTCCCTTTCTTGTTCTATCGAAAAAGTTTCTCGACATGTGTAGTTAATATTAAAAAAAATTAACAAAAATAAAAGTAAAACTTAGCATTGTCGTGGAAGTAATGAAAAATAATTATGAATATATCAAGTTTAGAGATGGAACAAAGATGATCCAAATCTATTCCTTATTTTTGTGTATGAATGTATAGAAACGGTGAGATAAAAAAAAAAAGAAATAACTCAAAAACTTTACGTTGGTACCGTCTAAATGAGGGTCTAAATGAGGTGCAAAGCCATTTTTTCTTTATTTACAATTGGCTCCTAGACTATAGTAATATTGGCCAATTTGACTGGACTTTTAATTTTAGTATCACATTTATCTAACACTTTGAAAATTAATATAGAAGATTTTTATCAATACTTTGAAAACCAATATAGAAAATTAGTTTTCAATACTTGGGTGTTATCTCTGTGTGATTTTTAATGCCATTGACTTCAACTTCTAAGTATAGATCAATATTACTTAGTTCTTGATGGACACTAAACGCATCAAACATGATCTCAACGTCATTGTCATCCGTAATTGAGAGATGAATATATTTCATTACTTTTCCAACAACCGATGGATATCTGCAAATTACTTTAATGCACTTTTGTTGCTTATCAATCGACGTAGCAATATGGATTTGATCGATGAGTTCATTGAATTGTATTCCGTATTGAACCTTGATAGCTTTATTCGGAGACTTGTTGTAAGTTATACTTTTTTCTCCGTCACAAATTTTTCCATCCCAATAACATAATAATGTAATAAATTTTGATGTCATGGCAATGAAAATCTATAAAAACAAAAGTATTTATTTCAAAGGATTTACATCATATTAATATATAAAACACATGCATCGATTACAAAACTTACTACCCTAAAAAAGAACATGTATTATAAGAATCACATAAGTTACTTTTGCAAGATCTTAAAGATATTATATAGTAATAAAACTAAATACAAAAGCAATGAAACTCACGCACAGTAGCAACATCTTTGAAGTGATGAAAGAACCATTAACATACATTAAAGTGGAGTAAAAGATATACAAGAAACCTATAACAAGAAGGACTTACCTAGGACTCGCAGACTTACCTATAACAAGAAGGACACATATTATGCAATAAAGCATTAACCAACAGAAGCCGATGAGAAGGACTTACCTAGGACTCGCAGACTTAGGGCGGTTGTTGGGTATTCCGGCGGTGGAAGAAGAGCCATAGGCGGTTCTTGCGATGGAAGCACAGTGAAGACGAGTACAATGAAGGAGGGAACGTGTGAGAGAAAATCGTGTGAAGGAAACGGAGGCTACTAGGTTTTTTTTATTATTTTTTATTAAAAATACAATTAGTTGGTAAATAAAGTTGAAACTACCTTTACTTGGTAAATAAAATTTTCGAGAACTATGTTTATGTAAAAAAAACTCGTGTTTAATGGGTTGTTCGTGATATTGTATAGATGTTTAATGGATGATGTGACAATTCATTGAATTCTATAGATTTGATGTCCTTAGAATTAGGGGTGTTGATTGTATATAACTTTGGAGTTTTAGATAGTTTGTTTGTTTTTTATTTTTTTAAATAACGGATACCTGACCTATATTTACACTTCGGTAATTCAGGATCGTTTAGCTCGGGTTGTAATTTGGGTTGGGTATATTCGGGTATACCTAAAAATTACCCATGATTTTTTTAAAAGTTGTTTCAAGTAAAAATTTACTTTTAACACCAACTTTATACAAACTAACATCGATATTTTTTTCTTGGTGACATTTAAACAATATATGAATATTTTGATTTTTTTATACGTTGTGCATATAAGAATTTCAATCCTGCTAATTATCATAAAACATGAAGTGCTAGCTATTTGACGCTGTACACAATTGCCAGTGGAATATCTGCAACAACTATTTGATGCAAGTGCTGATACAACTTGAGATATATTTGTAAAATATATCCAAAAGTGTTCATGGATTTTATCATATCCATATTAAGAATCGCTATACAAAAATTAATTTTAAAATATAAGTTTCATCCTTCAAACAAAACCTTAACAAATTGAAAAAGGAAGTGACGATATTATGGCTTGAATGTAGTTAGTGACGATATTATGCACTTTTGACTATAGATTCCATATACTCAAGATACAAACACTCAATGTGGTGTTTTTAAAAATTCGAATTTGAAGTAGCATACCCGATACCCAACTTAAAATATTATTGGGTCAACCGATTACCCTAATTTCCTTACCCGATATCCTTTTAACCCGAACAGATTAATCCAAATTGTTAAAACAGGTTGGTTGGTTTTATTCGGGTATCGGTTATTTTCGGCCGGCCTACCTACAATCATAAATCCATTGACCCTGCTACAACAAATGGTACAAATGATCTTTGATTTCATGATTTTTAGTATGCTACAAATACAAACGATATTTGATATTTGATTTCATGATTTCTTGTTCTGTAATTGAACCTGTGATTTCATGATTTTTGAGTTACTACAAAACTATCAAAACTTTTCTTATGAAACTTCAAACCACACCTATAACACTTCAAGTTTTGTTCATCTTCATCTTCCCCACACCCTGTTTCACATCACATTGGAAACAATAGATGGACGAGAGGTATATGATGTTGGGATGCTACTAGGGGACGACATGGCCACGAACTCCGGCTATAGGCCTACCGCCACTTCCTCCTTATGAACTGCTCTACGTTCACAAATCTATCTGAAAGTATCTCACTAAGTGAAGTAGTGTTGCTGCTGTTTTGGGCTCGTGTTTTACGGGAAGGTGAGGAACTATGTATGTTTTTCTAGATTCATTATGTATATGTATATGGTATGAGTTCTAGTGAAGAGTGAGGAAGTCGGAGTTCAAAGAGAGAGAGTCAAGGAGAAGGATTGAGGGGATACAACTAGGAGGGGAAGCGACAAATGGATCTGTGAGTGCTTGTGTGTGTGTGTGGGGGGGGGGGGGGGGAGGGGTGATATCAGTAAGGGTAAGGTGGGTGGGCCCAACTGGTTTTTTAATATTAAATTAAAAACATAATAAAATAAATATAAAAAACAAAAACATGGGGCATTTTCATCATTTCACAAGTATCTAATAGAATATGCTAACAAAGTTATTCATAAGGACCATTTGTGTGCAATGTTTGCTCCGTGGGGACCATCCATGCAAAAAAAAAAAAGGTTTCATATGATCTATTTTAGAGACAAATGAAAAAGCTTAAGGACTATCTGCGAAATTTTATCTTTTATTTTTTTATTTAGAGATGCTCCTTAAGCATGGATCTTGTTTCATAACTAGTACTTCTAGTTTGAATTACATTTCACCACCGGCCCTTCTGATTAACTTTGTTAATTTTTTTAGGTAACCCATGTAAAATTACCTTTTTACTCTTTTCATCTCACAACTCAAAACTCAAAAGTCTCTCTCTCTCTCTCTCTCTCTCTCTCTCTCTCTCGTTTCACCACCACCTAATTCCACCACCGTCCACCGTCCGCCTTATGCCTTCCACCTTCCTCCATCACCTTCTCTGGATCTAGAAATCGACACTGCATATTGTTAGATGTCATTTTATGCATATTGGAACTGAAGGAGGATAGTGGGGAATGCTTGGAATTTTTTTTGGTCAAGAAACATTTGATCGAATTGATCACACGAAGATAGAATTTGCAATTTGAAACTAAAGGATGTTGCTGGTAGCTTTGACCCCCTGTCAGTATTTTGACCATATCTCATGAACCGTAACTCCGATTGATGAGATTCAAAATGTTCTGAAAACTAGACACCATTTGTGACAACTTTCATGTTTCTGAAAAAGGAAAAATCTGCGATTACATGGCCCAAAAATGCGATCTCATGTGTGATTGTAGGTTTGCCATGATGCTTCCCAGTGTCAAATTAAGTCGTCTGGAAGTCATCTGAAGTGAAAAGTCCAAACCTGCGATCGCATATGCATGTACGTGTGATCGCATGTTGTCCAAAAAATCCCAGAACAAAAATCTACGTCATTAAATTGGCCCGATATGCGTTTTTAAGAAAACCTACAATCACATAGGGCCTACCTGCGATCACATGTTATCGGTTTCTTTCTCCAGAAGTTTCCACCTTGAGTATAAATAGAACCCTCATAATTAGATGCGAAGGAGAGACGGTTCTAGACGATGAAAACCACTTTTGAAGGCGATTTCTGATATCCTTCTACGACTTTTGAAGATCTAAAGATTGCGAATCATCTCATTCATTTAGTTTATCAAGATTTATCAGTAAATGCTTATTTTATCTAGCCATGTCTGGCTAAACTTTAGTTTTCAGTCTACATAGACTAGTGCTTTTCATGTGATTAGTTTTCAGATCTGGTTTACGTTTTGTGTTTTTATCTGGATATTTCAGTTTTAAGCTTTATGAATGTTTGGTTTTAAATTCTTGTTAGTCTGATCACCTAGTTAGGGTTTTATCAATCTAGTTAATCAGTTAATAGAATCTGTAATTGTTCTTGTCAACTGGTAAAAATAATAAGTATCAGATTGGTTCCGTATTAGGACTTAACTCTGGTATAAACTGAAAAGAATCTTACCTTTACGTTTTTGAGCTTGTGAGAAGTATTGGGTATTGTTAGGAAATTTAGACAGAACATAAAGATGCTTTTCTTGACTAGATTGTGCCTGATGCAAAAGACATTGACCGTTAGGCTGTATGCCTGAGGATTCGACCCTGCTTCCCCGTGCTATATTTTTAGTGCAACCATAAGTGATTATTTATTGTTTAAATCAAGTGCGACAACCGGTCTTAACAAATTGATGCCGTTGTCAGGGACACGGTGCTTTCTAATAGTTTGCATCCAAAAAATTTCGTTCATGTATACCACTAGTTTTTGATCCAGAAATCAAGCGAACTGCAAGGAAACTAAATAAAGAAGCTACAAAGAGAAAACTATCAGTTGGTTCATCATCATCTTCAGTACCTCCAGAATTCATCACACCACAAGGTACTCCCTTGTGGAATGAATCATATCCGTTTTTTAGAAAGTACCCCCCATCTTAACCTTCTGATAGTCCCTATAAAACATACTCTACACTACCCTCAGTCAAATCTGAACCCACAGATTCTTCAGAATCTGAATTTGAAGAATCGGACATGAATGGAGATGAAGCATAAAAGATTGAACCACTCAAGAAGTCAATCAGCAGCCCCTATGTATTACTTTTCCGAAGCCCAGAACTTTGAGTTGAAATCTGGGCTGATACATCTTCTTCCCACTTTCAGAGGATTGGAAAACCAAGACCCACATAAATTTCTCAAGGAATTTCATGTGGTTTGTTCAGGAATGAAGCCACATGTTGTCACTGAAGACCAGATAAAGCTAAGTGCATTCGCCTTTTCAATTGAAGATTCAGCAAGAAAATGGCTATATGAACTCCCATATGGTTCCATCACCACATGGATAGAACTCGTGAAGCTGTTCTTAGAGAAGTATTTTTTAGAAACGTGAGTCTCTAGTCCCAGAAGAGAAATCCTTGGGATCAAACAAGGAAAAAAGAGAAGCTTTACACACTTACTGGGAAAGGTTTAAGAAGCTTCTGGTTCGCTTCCCACAACATGGGATTAGTGACTACCAGCTCTACAATTGTTATTGTGAAGGTCTGACACCCATGGAGAGGCGTCTGATAAATGCTTCATGTGGTGGTTCCTTGGATGGTATGATACCAACTAAAATTCGGGAGCTGATAAAAAAGTTGGCGATAGAGTCAAAACAATCTGGAACCGAAGACGAGTGGCATCCAGATCAACCAAGGGATGTCAAAGAAGTCAACGCTGCTCATCTGGAATATTAGATATCTGAACTGGAAAAGGTTGTTCTGCTGCTGACAAAAGATAAAGTAGCTGCAAAGAAACCATGTAGAATCTGCTTGAAGACGAAACATCCAACTGATATGTGTCTGATTTTGCAAGAGGATGATGCTCCAATCAAAACTGTCGGATGATATCAACTATAGAAAAACTTTAATCAGCCACCAAATTTTTATCAGAATAATTATCAGCAAAGACAACAATCTCAGCCACCACCGGGTTTCCAACTTTCAGCAGAATTCTCAGAATCATCACAACTTTTAGAATCAGCAAAGCTTCCAGAACCCAAATTACCAAAATCCGAACATGCATCATCAATCCAGTAGTTCCAATCTGGCCTTAGAAGATACAGTGAAGAGTCTTGCCACAAGCACACAAGCATTTCAGACCGAAACCAGAGCTAGTATCAAGAATCTGGAACAACAGGTGTCTCAACTTGCCACTTCCGTGGGTCGTCTGGAATCTCAAGGAAAGTTAACACGCCACACAAAAAATAATCCAAAGCACAACATTAGTGTTATTTCCTTAAGAAGTGAGAAAATTTATGGTGGCTCAAGCTCATAAGAACCAGAACACAAAGCTGAAGAGGAATATGAAAAAGTTCTACTAGAAGAAGAAGATTTAAAAGAAACAGAAAAAGAAGAGGAAGAGTATGAAGAGGTGTTGCTTGAAAAAGAATCTAAAAAGCTGGAAGATAAAGAAATTCCAACATCAGTCCAGCCAAATCTGAAAGAATACAAGCCTTTACCTCCATTCCCATCAAGACTAAAGAATACAAAGCGCGTAAGAGGGGATGAAGTCATCATGTAATTTTTTTTCGCAAGGTTGAGGTAAATCTTCCACTTTTAGATGTTATCCAACACATTTCTCGTTATGCCAAGTTTATGAAAAATTTATGTATTTCTATGAAAAAAAATGAAATTTAATGAAACTGTTAAAGCTGGCAAAAATATTTCTTTAATTTTGCAAAAAGATTTGCCTCCAAATTGTAAGGATTCGAGGATTTTCTCAGTTCCTTGTAAATTGGGGAACCTTAATTTTCCAAAATCCATGCTTGATCTAGGAGCCTCAGTCAATGTATTTCCCTTTTTTGTTTTTGAAAAATTAAAAATGGGAACTTTACAAAAGATCGGGATAATTGTCCAGTTGGCTGACCACTCGAAAGTACACCCAAAATGTTTACTAGAGGATGTTCTTGTCCAAGTGAATAATATGATTTTTACATTTTGGACATGGGAAAATTGGACACTTCAGATGAAAACTCTATTATTTTTGGAAGACCGTTTATGAAAATTGCAAAAATGAAAATTGATGCTTTTAATGGCATGATTTCAATGGAGTTTGATGAGGAGGTTATTACTTTTAAAATTAATAATGATGATTTTCCTTCTGAAAATATTTCTGTAAATTATCTTGGTACCAACAACCCTTTATCTGAGGGTTGCTGTGAGTTTTCTAATGTCTTTGTGCAATAAAAATTTGTAGATAGGAATTTATCAGACATATCAGAAGAGCTGGAAAAGGAAAGGCTTGAGAAAATCGAAGGAGGGAAATTTTTTGTCGAAAAGAAATTTGTAGAAGCTGATAAAACTGAAAAGGAGAAGGAAGATATAATTTTTGCTGAAGAAACATCAGAGAAGGGGCTGGCAGAAAAAGATAAGCTTAGGGAGGAAGAAAAGAAGATTTATGGGAAAAGAATTATAGAAAAGGTGAGAGAAGTGATTTTTGAGGCGAATCTGAAAAGAAAAGAATCTGAAAAATTAAAGGAGGAGATTTTTGGGAAGAAAAGGATGATCAGAAAGAGAAAGAAATCAGATCATCTGAAAGACTTATTTGAAGACAATCAGAGTCTTTCCGGTTTGATGAACAAGTTCCAGATATACCAATATTGCCATATTTGAAGGGAACTGGAGTCACAAGGAAGAGAGTTAAGCTTCAGAGAAGTCCCAACCATACCAGTTAGTTAATCTGGTTGGGTAAAGTCGAGTCAACGACTTTAAAAATGGACAACTTTCCGGGAGGCAACCCAAGGAGTAGTTTTAATTTTTAAGCTTTCTATAAAGAGATGGTCGCAGTCTCAAGCAAGCTTGGGGAAATCAGAGGATCGACAGAGTTGCTGAAATTTAGATTTTTTGCCACATTTATCGTCAAAATCAAACTTCTGCAAACTTATCAGGTACATTCATTCCTACCTGCATCTTTTTGTTTTTATATGCTTTATTTAGTTGTTCATTCCTCTCTAAATATTGAGGACAATGCATCATTTTAAGCTTAAGGAGGGGGTTAGTATAAAAAATTTCATTTTTTTTTTGTTAAAAATTTTAATTTTTTAAGTTTTTCAGTTAAATTTTCAAATTTTAATTTTAAATTTATTTTTATTTTATATTCTACATTGTATTTACATATTAAAAATTCGAAAAATCCAAAAAATATTTTCCTTTTTATTTTTCTACATTCATAAAAAAAAACCCCAAAAATATTTTTATTTCTAGTTATTTTTTATTTTCTGCATATCAAAATAAAAGAAAGATCGAAAAATTAAATTTTTTTACATGAGATGAGGATATTATTACATTCGATAAATCTGTTAAGATGTAGTGTGATAGTTACCGAAAATAACAATCTCATTACAATCAATTTTTAAGAATTATATTTTCAAGTGCTTTAAATGTTTTCAATATGAACCAACATATGAGTCAGATAATTTTTACAATAAAAGTGTGGATGAAAAAACAAACAGTGTTTTAGAAATAATTTCCTTAGATGCTTTAAAAAGAACCTAGATTGGATAACCCTTATCCTTCCTTGAAGTACAGAACCATATAGTTTCTGCGCCTTTTGAGGTTGGGAGAGAACTCTTGTTATACCCACAATTTATTTTCATTTTTTAAGTATTGAAGATATGGTGGGCCTCAAAGTAAAATTCACGTCAAGTTAATATATATGTTAGAAATGGCACATCAAGCAACTTGAAGAAATCTGAATTCCAAAGTAAAATCCTAGTCAAGTTCAAGTTGAAATCAAGAAGAAAGCAAGTTAAATCTGAAGAGTTGATCAAGAAGAAGAAGATGTGTGGTATAATGAGATTGATCCCTCAATAGCGGAATCATAGGGGTAACTTGGATTTTCTGTCCATAATGGAGCTTACTGTGTTTACTGGACGAGTTCGGAAAAAAGGAGGGGTTGGTCAAACTAAGTTTTTATAAATGAATTTTCGTGAAATTATTTTTAAAAATACATTGTTTTCACAAATTTGATTCGTCGTAAAAATTATTTGCTCAAGCTTGTTTTGACTTATTAAATATGAATTGTGAATCGTTAATATAACGTATTGAGACTGTTGTCTAGGTAGTGATTTCATTGGAGTTTCCTCGTTGTGAAATCTGATCATCTGAACAAAAAAAGAGTGAAGTATTTTTATTTTCCTTTATTATATTCTAAATTCTTTTTAGGCCATCTACATATTTCCATTTGTTTATAATGTTTTATCTTTTTCTTACTTGGGGAGATTTGTTAGATGTCATTTTATGCATCTTTTATATTATTTTTAGTACCACTTTTTTTTATTTTTTTTTATTTTTTTTTATATCATATTTTATGTTATTTCATATGCATTAGTTTAGATAATGTCTGACTCATGTATTTTGTTAGAATTTTTATACTGCTCGTTTTTTATGATGTTTTAAGATAATTGGAGCGATACTTTAGGAGCAACTGAATTCATATTTGGAGCCTAAATGGAGTTGGAACTGAAGGAGGATATTGAGGAATGCTTGGAAAATGTTTTGGTCAAGAAACATTCGATAGAATTGATCACACGAAGGTAGAATCTGCAATCTGAAGCTAAAGGATGTTGTTGACAGCTTTGACCCACTGTCAGTATTTTGATCATATCTCATGAACTGTAACTCCGATTGAAGAGATTAATTTTTTTGAAAACTAGACACAATTTGAGACAAATTTCATGTTTGTGAAAAAGGAAAAATTTGCGATTACATGGACCAAAAATGCGATAAAAGGTGTGATCGCATATTTGTCCTACGATCACATGTTTGCCACGAAGCTTCCCAGGGTCAAATTAAGTCGTCCGGAAGTCAGCTGAAGTGAAAAGTATACCTATGATTGCATGTTGTCCAAAAAAGGCTAGAACAACAATGTATATATGTCATTAAATCGGTCCGATATGCATTTTTAAGAAAACATGTGATCGTATAGGGCCTACCTGCGATCGCATGTTTTCAGTTTCTTTCTCCGGAAGTTTCCACATTGAGTATAAATACAACCCTCATAATCAGATGTGAAAGAGAGGTGGTTCCAAATGACAAAAACCATTTCTGAAGGTGATTTCTGATATCTTTCAATGACTTTTGTAGATCTGAAGGCTGCGAATCATCTCATTTATTTAGTTAATCTAGATTTATCAGTAAATGTTTCTTTTATCTAGTTTTAGTTCATTTTTAGCCATGCCTGGCTAAAATTTAGTTTTCAGTTCTACATAGACTAGTACTTTTCATGTGATTTTTTTCAGATCTGGTTTACGTTTTATGTTTTTATCTGGATATTTCAGTTTTGAGCTTAATGAATGTTTGGTTTTAAATTCTTGTTAGTTTGATCACCTAGCTAGGGTTTTATCAATCTAGTTAATCAGTTAATGAAATCTGTAATTGTTCTTGTCAACTGGTAAAAAATAACAAGTATTAGATTGGTTCCGTTTTAGGACTTAACTTTGGTATAAACTGAAAAGAATCATACCTTTATGCTTCTGAATTTGTGAGAAGTATTGGGTATTGCTGAGAAATTTACACATAACATAAAGCTGATTTTCTGATTTAATTAAGAGATTATTTAATTAGACAGTAAAAAGTTAGGGTTAATTCAAAGTGCTGGTTTTGATTAACTAGTTTAGGTAAAAGAGATTATACTAGAGCTTATTAGTATTTCTCAGTACCAGCTTAGATAGAATGCATTCTAAATAACCAGATCTGAACTGATTGCATTACTAGGAAAGTCGTAGCAAAATCGAAATCCTTTAATATCATTGCAATTTTTTTTAAAAATTTTTAGAACCCCCTTTTATATTTATGTTTCTTGACTAGATTGTTCCTGATACAAAAATACATTGACCATTAGGCTATGTCCCTGAGGATTCAACCCTACTTCCTTGTGCTATATTTTTAGTGCAATAAGCATTGATTATTTATTGTTTAAATCGGGTGCGTCAACTGGTCCTAACACATATGTTCTTGCATAGAGACCCAAACTTTCCCATTCCATTATCGATGTTAGTTTTCCGTTATGTATTGTTGTTAAGTTACTTTTGTCATGGTGATCATATACACGATGGGGTCATTTTCTTACACTTAAGGGGCCTAAATGAACAATTATGAAGTATTTAAGCCACCTTAACCCTAGAATTCGGAATGAAACCCTACTTGATAGCCTCCTCTCTACTTTGAAGTGTGTTCTTGAATTTCTTTCCTTCCTTGAAGTGTGGGTGTGAAGCAAGTGAAGAAGAAGTGAAGTTTGTGTGTTTTTGGTGGATACTCGGTGGTATTTTTGAATCCTTTCATCTAGTAATCATTTTGTTGGATTCATTTCTGGATTTTCCAGAAGGTAAAAACCTCTCTTATTAGTTCATTTTGATGTCCTTCCAACCACACACAAGAGGAAACTTTTGATGATACAAAATCCTTGATTTAAGTGTGTTGATTGGTCTCATTCATGTCCTAGTCATTCTAGACACTTAAATATGGTCTTGAGGAGTTAAGATCATCCTAAATGAGGTTTTGATCAGACCCAAACCGAGCAAGATAAGGTAGTCAATTGATTTCTAATTTTGTAAATGTCAGCTCGCAAGACGTGGACATCTGGTTGCCATGTCATGGCGATGAGGAGTTGATTGACCCGGATCGTGGCTGATGCTCAGATCATGACGTGGAAATCTAATTACCATGATGTGGTGATGACAATTGATTAGGATAGGATCGTGACTGATGCTCGGACCACTTCGTGGCACCCTCGTTGCCATGACGTGGATCCTGTTTGAACATAACTGTTTTTTATTTTATGTTTTGTTTCTGATCTGCTATCTGTGTAATCTCTTAAAGGTGTTAAATTTCTTGGTTGAAGGTGCCTTTCCGTTGTTCATAGCCTTACATAACTTAGACTGAGTCAATTTCTTGTGGTTGTTTTGGTATAAGTTTGGAAAATTGCACGCTATTGTACTTATGTTAAGTCTAATTGATTTTTTGTGATGATATAATATGAATATATGAGAAGTATACAATCTGAAATTTTGAAGTATCTGTAGAAACAATTGATTTAGGTGACCCTTGGTATGTTAGAACTCTTAAATTGATTTTTAATGCAAAAGAGAGTGTGAGGGTCGTGCTAGTAGTGAGTTTATTCGTGTTGTTAAAATGTGATGATTTGCATGTTATTTTTCTATTTTTTCATAGTTAAATGAAACTAGGGAATACATGCTAGAAGTTGGTTGCTAAAAGGTGTATTTTTTATATGTTACAAATTGATGATATGTGGTAATTTCGAGAATAAAGCTTTGATGTATGATATGAGATGTAATTGAATTAATAATAATAATAAACAAGAATGATTACATAATGATATTGGTGAGGAGTGTGTATGCCCCATGTAAGTGGATTAATTAATTATAAAATTAATTAAAATAAACGTGAATACATATTCCAGGGGTAAAATGGTAGAAACCTAAACTTAGGTGTGTGTCCTACGGGATATCGCGATGGAATGATATTAATGGAGGAAAAGATCTTAAGCCAAGTCAATGTCAAGTGGTTTTATAGGTAAGTATTTCGAAACGTGGTTCTGGTGCACTTGGTGTATTGAAACTAGAGTGATGTTGGCTACTCGGAGATGCCGAATCAAGCATCATGTTTAGGTGTAGGTATGCATTTGGAAGTACCATTTTACCATACTCGAATGACAACACATCGTGTTCGTACATACAAAGTTGGAGTAGTGAACGCGGAGAACTAGGGACAATGTTACGGGTGGGAGTCACGCCCGATTTGGTGTATTGGGTCGTCATGTCACGTTAGTATCGAACGGGGTCGTTCTTTGGAGATTTTAGTGATGTTTTAGAACCATGTAGCGAGGGACATTAAAAGTTATTATAATGATGAACATAATAATTAATAACTATTATGATGAAAATAATATCTAGATTAATATACACATTATATATTAATAATAATCGATGTATGTTGAATTGAATGCATTACTAAACATCTTGTGTGAATGTTTGTTTATTTTCCTATCCATGTGCTTGGAATTGATTCATTGTACTGATGTTAACCCTTGTTTCTTTGCTTTTTGTTGTGGCTTACATTGATACATGTAGCTTGATATTGATGGTCTGGTGGGGTTGAGACTCTGTAGGTTGTTTTATTTATGTTATTTAGAGATGATTGTAAAGACGTAAATTTTTTTTTTTAAAAAAAAATCTTTTTAAATCATATAATCTTCATAACACATTTCATAAAATCTCATCTGTTTAATTTACAAAATGCAATCCATGTTTAATTAATTAATAATCCAGGATCCTCGAAACATAATTCCTTCTCTAGTGTGTACAATCAAGTCGGCACCGTCCCGCAATCCTGAGAAAACCTGAAACACATAACACATAACACGGTAAGCACGAAGCTTAGTGAGTTCCCCAAAATACCACATACAACAAATTCGCCACTCGAGGCTATACTTTGTAAGACCCTCCGGTCAATGTGTCTTAGCGGGACCCTCCAGTCCCTTAGCTCATCAGACCCTCTGGTCCGTTCTAGCTTGTTGGACCCTCTGGTCCGGTCTAGCTCGTTGGACCCTCCGGTCCGGTCTGGTTGAGGACCCTCTTCCCTCATAAATCGTTGGACCCTCTGGTCCGGTCTATAAAGCTGCACAATATAAAACATAAGGCAGGATGACATATTACTCAATGTAAGCACATAAAACCTTCCGGTCACACATAACTACCACTCAGGGTAATGTATAGTGAGCAAACTCACCTCGGGTAACTTGGATGGTCTCGAACTTGAAACACCGATCTAGCCTCCGCCTAATCACATACATAAATTACCTCTAATTAACAATGGCTCTCAAAGGCTAGACCATTCCCTTCCTATGCTCTCTCTCATATAGGTAAAAGACCATTCTACCCTTCCTGACCTCTTTCAATCATCTTGACCAAACCCTAAGGTCAACAAAAGTCAACATCAGCTTTGACTAGACTCGTCGAGTGCACTCGGGAGACTCTTCGAGTCCATTCGGTTCATGGCAACCCCAACAAGCTCCAACTCGACGAGTTAACCCCTAACTCATCGAGTCACCACCAGACTCAGTTCATCGGGACAAAACTTTGGCTACTCGCCGAGTCATCGGCTCAACTCGGCGAGTCTATTTAGACTCTTTTGCATTCAGACCGTTTTAGTGCAAGATACTTTCCCAAACTTAAAATCTATGCTCACAAGGCTCATTAATCACGTAAAGGTTCGATATTTATGTCCATGCCTCACAAATCTAGCTCTATTTGATAAAATGACCCCCATAATGGTGTCTTAGACTCAATACTCTTATGTGGCTGCATAAAGCTGGGTTCTTGGGACTCTCTGGACCTCTCAAGGTCCAGATCTGATGTCTAAGCCACAAAGGGACTTCACATATTTCATAAATCAACTTAAAAGAGGGTAAAGAAACCCTAAATTCATGAGATCTACTATTCATATGAAAACAGGTATGGATTCATACCTTAAACAATAGCCTTGAATGAAATAGCAGAGGATATGAGCCCCTCCAGTCAGCTTAGCTTGAACCCTCTCCTTCTTCCTTGCAAGAATGCACCAAGATGATGAAAATTAGCGCCCTCTTTCTCTCTGTGCTCTCTGGATCGATTAGGGTCTCTCAAAGGAGAGTGTGGCCGCAAATTAAGGCCATAAAAAAAATTTAAATATGTCACAAACCCAAACAATTAGGGTTTCTCTGCCCAACACCTACTCGACTAGTCTCTCTTCTGACTTGTCGAGTCCACTCATTAAATCCACGCGAGCAACTCGACTCAACTCGGCGAGTTGGTCCCTCAACTCATCGAGTCTCTCCTTCAATCTCAAGATTAACATACACAATAATGTCCCTGGAAATCCGGATGTTACAATGATACCAGTTGAGACTTATCATGATGTTTCATTTATACTTGGTTTTGATACTTGTTATGCTACCGGTTTGTAACTTCGAATTTTGATGGATTTTTTTAAAGTAATAATGGTGGTGTTTTTAATACAATAAATAAGATTTATGTTGCCTAAATCAGTTAAATAATGTTTTTTTTTAAATAGAAGGTGAAAAATTACGGTGTTACAAACCGCCCCCGCTAGTTATGATAGACTCCAACCATGGGTACTCTTGTTTCCCTACCATCTCTGTGTAACACCCTATTTTCGTCTTAAAGTATAAACAACCAGTTACATAAATAGATGTTTTTGATAAAAGACTATTCAAGATAAATAGCCTTAATAAAACTCATATTAATCGGAAAAGCGAACTCGTGCATATAAAGAATGACTAAATCCGACTTCGTAGGAGGGAGTATGATTTTTAGAAGTTTCAGCGCAACAACATGCGACATAAAAACCGAAATTAAGATCAGTTGATTGTTAGAAAAAAACAATTTAAACAAAAGTTAAAGATATATTCAATGCCTATCCGTTGATATAAATACATTCGAGAACGGATATTGTATAAGAGAGTTATGATTTGTGTATGGACTTTAACAGTCTAAGCCTATAAAAGTATAACTTTAAAAATAAAGTGAGAATTAGTTGACGGATTGTAATTGAAAGTTGTAGATCTCGGCGATAGCTACGCGTGGATATAAAGAACGTCGAAAACGGATTCATATGAAGAAGTTATGGAATTTACAAAATTCACGTTTTACGCCACGCGCGTATACTGGAGCGCACTACTAGAAGGTGGCTACGCGGACCACATGGAAGCTAACACATGGCACCATCCGGTACCACCAAAATGCGTGGTGTGAAAATAAAGAAATGCGGTGTGTCTCCCTATATTTTTTCCTATAAATAGCTCTATTGCTCTTCATTCGATCCACACACATTCCAACTCTCTCTCTTCCTGTCTATTGAGTTTCTCTTTACTTTGGTCCAACATTCTCTTTATTTTTAAGTTTCTAAAGAAGCTCTGAGGTCCCTGAGGTCCGAGCAAATAGAAGTGCTCGGTATCGAAGCCCGACCTGTGATCTTTTCGATTTTCGCTAGGATCCATTTCAGTTAAGCTATGCTTTAAGTGTAAGTTATATTTATATTCATAGTCGTTGTTATGGATATATAAATAAGATTTATCAGTAATTTTAGTTATAATCCGATTTTTCTATAGCATGGGACACACACGTATATATATATATATATATATATATATATATATATATATATATATATATATAGCAGTCATCATGTGTAGTATTGAAAGTGGCTTGGAAACTGCGAGACAATTCTTGGGACAAGTATGAGTAGGTGTGAAAGGTAGTAGAGGCCAATACTACCCAAAACGAAGGACTTGCTCTTGGATCAGGAAGAGTCACAAAGTTTCTAAGGATATAGTAGTTAGGTAGATAGTGTGGCTAACATTATAATTCATTTTGCGTTATATCCATCATTACCTATGGTACGGTGATGTCAAGGAGAGTGACTCTGAATTTGTGACTAAGTGGCTGTAAAGGATCGAGTCCAAATAAAGTAGAATTGTGTAAGTGAGTTGGTTCTATGAACCTTGTCTGACATAGTAGCGAATTTATCCATTTAGTAAAAAAATGACCAGTCTGATCTACAAAAGGATTACAAGCCTTATAAGGGCAGAGCAACTTGTAGCTAGAGTTGCTACCTGCCATGATATGGTTGTACTACATTAGAATATGAAGTAAGTTGCATCCATTGTTAAGTGTTTGACTCATAGGGACAAGAGTCTAGTTCATTATACATCCTTGCGTCATGTAGTAGAAGGTCATGAGAATATGACCATTGCTATGATTATATGCCGACCTCCCACAACCATAGGAGAAAGGATCGGATTATTAGTATAAGAAGGATAAGATATAAGAGATATGTCCTATGCATTAGACTAAAATAAACAAAGGTTTAGTATTCTAGGACCTTTTTGTAGTAAAAGGTTATCAGAATAGGTGGTAATGGGTCCTGTTTATAGAATGTCGACTACACATCATGAAGAAGAGAGCTTTGGGACTTGCATTGACGACACATCCCTACGTGATTGGATTGTTGTTGAGATCTCCCAGACCTTACTAGAAATTGACAACACATTGACGAAAAATCTCTACATGATTGGATTTGCATCAGGTTTAAGGAGCGGATTTATGCCATTCAAACTATTGATGAAATTGCCAGGACCACTCAAGGGGGAGAGCCTAGAAAGAGGAAGCAAGTGCAAGTTCCAAATTTTCTAGCAACATTCAAAAGATTTAAGCATGCCAACTCAAAGCCTGGATGACAGAGGGGACCTTATTGTAGTATGTGTAGGAAATCTCACAAGGGAACTTGTTGTGCTTCAGTATGCTAGTGAGGCGAGAAGGGACATTACAAACGAGACTTTAAGCAAAAGACATAGGGGTTGCTCATTTGTTTCCACTACAATAGGAAGGGTTATATCAAGGTCGAATGTCCTATTCTAAAACGAATGGGTGTAATGAAGGCTCCAACACCTGCAACCTATAGGATGAACAATGGTTCCTGGGGGAAAGAGACCCTACAACCACTAAAGGAGTTGTGTTGTTTCATATCAAGGAAGAATAACTGACACCGGTAGTAAGTATTTGATATTATGCTATTTTGTCTGTTTTCAGTACATAGGTATTAGTATGTAACCCAACAATCATCATTATTGCTTGTAAAATTCTATTATGCAATAAAATACTCTTTCTCATGTATGTGCGTTAGTGAATTTTTTGTCAACATTGTGCTTGTCACAACCTTATCCTGTTTTGGTCATGCTATATGAGAAGATCACTTGCAGTAGACACAATTAGTAGTACTACGGTTGGAATGTTGAAGGTCATTGGATATGTCAAAAATGAGTTTCTTCCGAAGGAGCCACAAAATCATGTAGGCAAGGCGAGCTTAAACTCCGGCTAGTTACGAGCAACAACAGATGATGGGTTAAACCCAAGTGGGGGAAAACCAAACCTTAAGGAGAAAGTGCGAAAAGTTGTTTGACATCCAACTTCAACTTTAAGGTCCAAGAGAGTTGCAACACGAGTAGTCAGAGGTTGTTAGCTTTGATATTGTTGTGCGAGTAAAAAAAGAAAGAAGTATGCTATTGGATTATCCATAGGCTATGCATTTTTTATTTCTTGAGGAAAGATTGACCTTTCCTCCCAAGTATCTGATAGGGTTTAATTAGGAATTGGCCAAATCTTCGGGTGCGGCTTAGATAGCCAAGAGCAACATATAGATTCATGCGTTTGAGGATGTAGGGTGTATTCTTGCAAAAGAGGATCTGTTAGATAAGAAATTTAGTAGTTCACATAGATTGCCATTAAAAGAGTCATGTACTCAAGACATATACTAGACTTAGAGATTTGGTTCAAACAATAGTAAGGATTTAGTTAAGCCATGCGAAAGGATTATAACAGTAGGATTAGCGTTAAAGGAGAGATGTTCTCATAAGTAAGATTATAGATACATACGAGGAGACCATTCGAAAAGGACTATGCCCATTAAGCGTATGGTAATACTTAAGTTTTACCTTAGGCATTGGGGTAGACTACATGTTTGGTGTAGTTATTCCTTTTAGTGGTAAGTGCAAAAGTTAATTAAAACTGGGACTGAATTTTATATCAACATAGGATGACAATTAGACTTTAGCATCCATACGATGTAGATTAAGGACCTTGGATTGATTGTAGTGTCAAAAGTTTAAATAGCAAAGATATGTGATGATAAGTAGTTATCAAGTAAGGATGAAGATTGAGTTCCTTAAGGACAATCGAATAATGATTGTGAGTCTTTAAGAACACAGAAGGATCGACCGTGAGTCTTCAGGGTCGATGAAGATGATGACGAGAGCAGCATGGTATTGTAATCCCAGTAGTCATATAGTATCACAACGTGTAGTGAGCATGCGTACGAACAATGTGTTCGAGCTATAGTTATACCTTGATATAGAAAAATAGTTAGAGCCTTGCGATAAGGCTATTGGTGACATAGTGGTCCTTATAATCTAGTAGGATGGAAGATAAACTAGCCTGATAATGAGTTCGTCGCTAATATTAGAGTATTGGTTCCAGAGTTTTCAAATCAGTAAAACCGTTGGAGTAGTTTTGGTTAAATTTCAGGATGATGGAACACCCGAACTAGGTAGAGAAATCACTTACAATCTAGGTTCATGTGTGATTTAACAGTATAACTATAAGCCTTTTAAAGGAATGTTCCTCAAAATGGATTATGTTAGGACGTCGCAGATAAAATTCCATAGTTAATCACCTCATAACCAGTCGATATTTTATGTCTGAAGGCGATCGTCAAATGTAGGGTATAAATTCTAGAAGTTCGAAACGACAAATTCCCAGTTTTGGATGATTTCATGAGGAATTCGGAAGTATGTCTAAGGTAGAAAATGAATTTCTATGACTAATTAAGTATAGACAGAAGAAGTCAGTGTGGCAACATTGGCTAGATATTATGTCGATCTCATGAAACCCAATAGGATAGTGTGTAGGAATTATCCTAAAGTGTGTTAGGAGTAGGATTTCGAGGATTAAATCTATATAAGTGGGGGAGACTTGTAACACTCCATTTTCTCTTTCTAGTATAAACAACCAGTTACGTAAATAGAGTTTTTGATAAAAGACTATTTAGGATGAATAACTTTGATAAAACTCATAGTAATCGAAAAAGCAAACTTGTGCATATAAAGAACACCTAAATCTGATTTCGTGGGAGGAAGTTATGATTTTTAGAAGTTTCAGTACAACAACATACATCATAGAAATAGAAATTAGGATAGGTTGATTGTTCGGAAAAGAAAATCTAAACGAGTGTTGAAGATCTCATCAATACCTATCCTTTGATATAAAGATAGTCGTGAACGGATATCATATGAGAAAGTTATGAATTTTATAAGGAATTTAATAGTCTAAGCCTATAAAAACATAATTTTAAAAATAAGTGAGAATTAGCCGACAGAGTCTAAATAAAAGTGTTAGATCTCGTCGATAGCTACGCATGGATATAAAGAATGTCGAAAACGGAGCCCGCATGAAGAAGATGCGGAATTTACAAAATTCATGGTTTGCGCCACGCACGCATACATGCGGTGCACACTTCTAGAAGGTCGGTACGTGGACCACAGTGAAGCTGACACATGGAATCTGTGTACATCAATGAAATATGCAGCATGCAAATTAAGAAGCGTGGCACACCTCACCAGATTTTTTTCCTATAAATAGCTCCATTACTCTTCATTCAATACACACACATTCCAACTATCTCTCTCTCTCTCTCTCTCTCTCTTGAGTTTCTCTTTACTTTGGTCCAACATTCTCTTTAGTTTTAAGTTTCAAGCAAAGCTCTATGGTCCCTCAAGGCCGAGAAAATAGAAGTGTTTGGTATTGAAGCCCTGCTTGCGGTCTTCTTGGTTTTTGCTAGGTTCCCTGTGAGTTAAGCTATGCTTTAACTATAACTTATATTTATATCCATAGTCATTGTTATGGATATATAAATAAGATTTATCAGTAATTCCAGTTATAATGTTGACTGATCTACTTACAGGAAATGTGTCTAGAATGGTCATGTTGGTTTGGTTTTTTGGATTTCATAAAGGCTATATGCCGAAATGGTCCTGCCTCCCAACTATCCAGCCTGACTGATCCTTATTTGGTAGAACTTTTAGTTTTCCTTGGTATTATTCAAAGATGTAGCTTTCATTACCAAATCGTCATAGATATTAATAAGTTGTAGTCTTATAGGTTAATACTTGTTTAGCGTGTTACCCACCAGTTGGATGGCCAGTAGGATAACCCAGATAACCTTCAATCATATAATTAGTTATCCAGGTGTGGTTTCTTAATATATTATGTGCTCTAGTTTATATCTTTTGTATGTAAGGATATAGTTTCCATTTAGTATGCACTTAGGCTAGCTCTATTAGTATCCTATAGTGTTGGATTGTTGGCTTATATATATATATATATATATATATATATATATATATATATATATATATATATATATATATATATATATATATATATATATATTATGTGGGGAGTTAAGGGCGGCCAAGCCTTGGGAGGAAGACCAATAGACTCGAGCGGACTAGCATTATGCTAAAGCCCAAGGAGTGGACCAACTATACGCTGAAGGAAAAAAGGGTGGAATGACTTTATGCTGAAGGCCAAAAGGCAGACCATGATAATGCTGAAGGAATTTATGTGTGTGCATTGTATATGTATTTTGGGAAACTCACTAAGCTTCGTGTTTACCCAATTGAATATAAATGTTTTTCTAGTAATTTAATGATTCATGTGAAGGGCAAGGCTCTACTATATACATGCGCATTCATATCATACTTTCCGAAAATGTAATTATAATATAATATATATTCTGATAAATAAAAATGAAAAATTTCGGTTGAAAATCGGGACGTTACACTCCGCGTTAGTAACACATCTGATTCCGACTCTTTCTCAAATTCATTTACTATTTTTAGTTCATGCAACGATGGAGGAGGCGACGATGGAGATGCCATGTTGTCGTTTATAGTTTTGATAGTGATAGAGGAAGGGATGAGTCATATTAGCCTTGGGGAGATGACATTTACGTGGTATTTTTGTAATTATGTGAGGAGCTCTTTTTCCTTAGGGATTTATGTAGCTGCATTGAGGTCGATGACATTTGATTGTTGCATGTGGTGGTGGGGTGAAGAACATAAGAGAAAGGGGGGGGGGGGAGTGTAACACCCCCATATTTTTTTTAAAATAACAAATTTAAAGTTATGGTTTAATCGAAAAACAAGGTTTATCCAAACCTATTTAACAGAGTATTAGAGTTTAAACAAATAGCTTTTAAACAAAAAAGAAATAATCTCTTGGGTTTTACTAACATTGTATCAATAAACCATAGCAAGCAAACCAAGTTTTACAAGATCAATGTTAAATGTAACTTATGCTCCACTAGTCTCCCATGGACTTCATTACTTCTTGAATACATCACACCATTAGCTATCACCTGATATACATGGCATAAAAAATACGTAAGACATGCAATATGTGTTGTAAGATACGTGGGTTTGAGACCCAAAACATTTATCATAGTTTGTCAAAACATTTCATTGTTCGTAACACAATTTAAAAAGGCATTTCTTTTCGCATCCCATTGAAACCTTTTGTTAAACATAACATATTTTAAGACTCTTCCTGTTACATTCCATTACTTTTTAACATTAAAGGCTAATTTTGGTATTGAACCGTTGCCGGTTTTATACTTAGGGTCTAGAAATACCCCCAAGCCTAGACTAAAGTGGAAAGAACAAAATCAGTCCACTCTAGTATCATATTTATTAGGTAATCTATCTCACAAATGGGTAGCGCCAGCCCGATAGATCCCTCTATATCCCGTTACGGAGATATCATGGGTCGAGCAAGTTGCTATTATCATTACTTCACATGCTTTTCACATTCTATACATTAATATCAAGAATACTCATTTCATAAGTAAAGCAAATTCATTTTCAAATAATTTAAACACATTTTCAAGTTAAATAAAAATTCATTTTAGCCATGTACCCTAAAGTGGGAAAATACAACACGTACTCACCTAGTTCTTTGATGTAGGTTGCCACCCTGTTTCAAGCTCCTTTCCACAAGTAACACCCCCTTATATACTTCCTATTCAATACAAGTAAAGGTTAATCAAAATGAACAAAATACAAGTAAAGGTTAATCTGACTCCGTATGCAAAAGTTATAAAGAAAACAAGAAAATCTCCAAATCAGGAAATTACGCAGGTCGTGTAAATTAAAGCATGCATTTACACGGGCTGTGGTTTCATGTCTGCACACATAGAAAACTCGATTTTTCTCAAAATAACAATATAATTTCCATTATTCTTGAAGACCCTTTTCCAAATCACTTTGTACCATTTTATAAGTTCTCACACTTGATTAGAAGGTGCTTTATCATCAAGAAACAACTCACTTAATTCATTAAGTGCTCATTCAACTCCTTAAAGACATAATGTTTCACATCTTTTCCAAGAGGATGGTTAGTTAGGCTACAATGGAATTGGACATTCCCAAGTTTACAAAGCTTGAACGTAACTCATTGTACACTCATTTGAAAGTTGTTGAGCATATAAAACCACATTTAATCTCATTGTAAATAACCAATCTAACTATGGAGTCCTTAATTCCATTCCATGTTCTAAAATTGCCCTTATGGTCAATAATTCAATATATCAATCTTGGAATCAGTTAATCACCTTATGATTTGAATTCCAATCATTCTAAGAGTATCCATTCATACTTATGAATTTTCTTTACTCATCAAAAGTCCAATAAGTAAGGATTCCATTGTTTTCATTATATCATCTCCAATTCCATTTCAATTCTAGCATATACATGTTCTACCATCATGGATGAATTTGAGCATTCTAATTGCATTTGTTGCTATCAAATATCATCTAGGTCATAGAACCCAGTCCCATTTCATCACCAATTGAAATATTCCCATTTTGGGTTTTCTAGGGTTCATGGAGCTTTTTACCCAAATCATCAAAACCATCAATGGAATGATTGGTTTGAGATTAGAATAATCAAAACCACCCAAAAGGGGTTAGAAATTAAAATCCTAATCATCAAATCCTACTAGACTCGACATTAAGGTTTCACCCTCTTCACAACTTCGAATTTTAAGGGTAATAGTGAAGATTTTTACCTTACCAGCCTTGATTCCTTCTCTCCTTTGCTTTATTGCCCAATTATCCTCTTAAATCAAACCCTAAATGTCAAGAATGAAGCATTCACCATTATAGGTCTCTATTCCTTGCAAAAAAAATGTCTAGGAAGAATGAGGGAAGTGTGCTTGCATCTTATTTCCTCAACTTTTCACTTATGGTCACTTTAGTTTGAGAATTTTGTTAGTTCTTACCATTACTTGCATTTTCCCAACTCTAACATGTTATTAGATATATTTTAACCATTAACAGCCTTATTTTATTTTTTACTTTAATTTTTAGGATGTTACAGGGGCTGACGAGGTTAGTGTGTGTGGTCGAAAAGTTTGTGAGTATACCAAACCCTTGAATTGATAGGTTTCTAGCGGAGGTAGGTTAAGGAAAATTCCCTCGGAGGAGAGTCCTAGGTCTTTTGAAAGCAGTCAATGACGGTGGTCCAAGTGACATCTCCCCATCTTCCTGGTTTTTGTTGGACTTGAATGCAAATGAGGCCACATGTTTCTCAAATATGGCAACTGCCGGAATGTCATATACATTTTCATCGATGATGAGGATGAACCAGAAACTGAACCACAACCAAATGACTTCGCGTTGCAACCACCACTACCATAACCATTAGGCTTTGTTGCTATTGGCCGATACTTGGCCATGATTTAGGCGATTTTGGCAGTGGAGGCGTTTGTTAGAGGAGAGAGAGAAATAAAGATATATATATATATATATATATATATATATATATATATATATATATATATGCAATAAAAGAGGGGTAAAAAGGTCTTCACATATTAAACTTAATAGAAAAAGTAACAATGTTAGTCATAAGGACCGATTATCTTACTAAATCCATAGTTAGGGACCATTCATGAAAAAAATATGTAAAGATCATTTACGAAAATGTTTTTAAACCAAAAAGACCATTCATGAAATTTTGTCTTTTTTATCTAATATTATGACACGTACCTTCATTTTATTTCCTTTTGAAAATTTGACTTATTTCTTTGAACTTATGTACACTTTTTTACCTTATCTTTTTAATATATCAAATAATAATTATTATTATATTTAAGATAAAATTCAAGTAATTAATTTTTTTTATTATTATACAAAAAATAAAAATACATTAAAATAAACTAAAAAGAAAATTTGAGAATGTTTTTGAGTGTCATGCAATGAGTGTCATCATGATTGGCTTGATATTGACTCGTCATGCTCAAGGCATATGAAAAATCGGACCTCATACATATCATACGTGATCGATCCCACAATTGAAGAATACGAAATCCGACTCATTTTATCAAGTTCATAAGTGGAAATAGGTATAAACCCTTTCAGAATTTTGCATTTTCAATCTCTTCAAATCATTATCTATGTATGTGCTTTAGCTGAACCTAATGAGACATCTAGGTTTTCTCTCTATAGATACTGATACTAGTACAAGTGTTGCGTCCCTATGTCTTTCATAGAAGAAAATATCTTAAGCCAAGCATTTAAACTTTTCACTGGTGGAATGTTGTTTCCCATGAGAATATGTCATCAACATGCAAAAATAGATTGCATCACTACCACTATTCCTAAAAAAATACACATGTTTCATCTTTAATATTGTTGGAAATAACTCGTCGATATACTCATAAAAGAAAATATTCCAGCTATGAGATGCTTGTTTGAGTCAATATGACATCCCCATTTTCGGCCATTTTAAAAAATTTTATTTATGCCTATTTAAAATAGTTTTTATTTATAAATGTGGTATTTGGTCCTATAAAAGTATTTATGAAGAAATGTTTTTCATTGATTTATAAAAACTTGGGATGTCATGATTGATACAAAACATAAGCATAAACAGGTCTTCCAATATCTTAGACTGTCAATCTACATCTCCTTGAATCTCTCATCATTCATGTACTTTTGTATTGCTACTGGTGATACAAAGAAGTTGAGTGGGTCAGGTTGGGAAACCTAGTGAGTACATAGGGTTTTCAACCCACAATAGTATAATCAATATGTTTAATTATCAAAAGTTAACCCAATTACCCATCCCTATTTTCTTCAATATTTATTTCTAGGAACTTCTCCTAAGGATCATCGCCTACGTCACATTTCATCGCTAAGAACTTCTCCTAAGATTCATCGCATAATCATCATAACTTTATATTTTCATTGCTAAGTACTTTTGCTAATGTTCATTGCCTATCATCACATTGACAATACAACTTCGGTGATTCCTCTGCAGTACATGTCGGTAGAGTACATCGCATCAATACACGGCTCGCACATTGTCAGAACTCGTAATTCATCACCTACATGTTGCAATCCTACCGTTGTTCCACTGGACTATTGATATTAGTCCATGGTCATCATCTATACTCTGGTAGATGACTACATTGCAATCATCGCAAACATCGCAAGTAAGGGTCAAGCCATTTCCTAATCATTTTTCATCTCTCATCTCTCATCACCTATCACTACCCGATGTGTGTGTGTGTATATATATATATATATATATATATATATATATATATATGTGTGTGTGTGTGTGTGTATGTGTATACGAAAATACTTATATAATAAAATCAAGTAAAATCACGTCATATAGGTTCATCCAAAACATATTGCGTATAATAGGCACTTATAACATTTAATTATCTAAATACTTCACATGTTCATATCTATGTGTATGATGAAAGTAATTATACACTGACTTGATAAAAGTTGATGCCTCAGAATTTGGGCAGAACTTCGACTTGGTACTTTATCTTTTCCTCTGACAAGATATAGGTTCATATTAGTGATTCTTAGTCATATATTCGTGATGACTAATGATAGTTTAGATTCCTCAACAATTCCAATATCTACATCAAGACCTATCAAGTATGGAACAACCAAGTAGGATCATGTCAGAGGTAGGGTCCGTTTGGTATACAAAGTAAACTATGTGGAAATCTCACTTTAAACACCTCACTAAATCTAGCCTAGACATTATTTCCATAAGTAGATGAATCAGTATAATGACTTGGAATTACTTATAAATCTTATTCACAAGTGTATAATAATGATTGTGACTTATAAATTTAAATTAAACGAAGATAAATTCGAGTATAATTGAACTTATAGAGATTTCCTAGAAAAAAGTCTGAAATTTTCACTAGCAGAACTCCGGCCTGCTAGTTACTCGATGTCGAGCTCTCTGGGACCTTAGGGCTTTGCTAGAATTGTAAGATATCAAAAATCACAACAAATTTAAAATTTTCAAAACAACCCATTTACCAAAAAGAAGTGTTTACAAATCCATTGTTTCTAAAACATTATTTAAAATCAGAGTCTCCTAAGATGCAATCAACATAAAACAAAGGATGTGTATGATCACGCCTTCGCATTATCATGGTCCTTAGAAGTACTTGAAACAAAACTAAAAATGTAAGCCAAATCTTGTGAGTTCCCCCAAAGTACCACCACATAAACATAACAAACAACAATATGCATACAGAGCCTTGTACATGACTAGATTGCCTCACTGGGACTTCGGCCTAACTGGACCGTTTTTTGGGCCTTCGGGCTGACTGGTCCGCCTTGCAGGCCTTCAGTCTATCCAGACCGCCCTGGGTATATTCCATCACATATCATCATATATAACATATACCATAACAATCAATAGCTAACATATACAGGTAGTTAATCGATCCAAGATGACCCATATAACATCAAATCCATTGGCAGTCTTCGGTAACTTGGTGATAAAATCCATGATGATTTGTTCTCACTTCCACATACGAACCTATAAAGGTTGTAGCTTGCCATGTGGCCTCTGATTCTCGACCTTTACCATCCTAATGGTCAAGCAACTCTCAACATACTGGGCCGTCTCCCTCTTCATACACAGCCACCAGTAACTTAGTCTCAAATATCGCTACATCTTGGTGGCTCCTGGGTGTATCAAAAAGCAATACTTATGAGCTTCCTCCAACACTATTTGGCTGATCCCACTTGAAACTGGAACCTAAACGCGACTATACCGGGTCAACAATCCCTGACTATCAGTGACAAACCTATCAATCTCGCCCTGATCCTCTCCTGTTTCCAGTTCTCCTTCTTGTTCCTTCTACCTGTGCCCCTCTGATAAAATCCAAAAGTGGAGAATCAATGGATATCCTCATACATATATCCCCAGCTAAATATCCAACCAACTTGTGGCTCAAGGAATCCGCTGCCATTCGATTTACCCAGATGGTAAAGGATCTCGTAGTCATAATCCTTGACCATGTACAACTACCTACGATGCCTCATGTTCAGGTTCGGTTGGCCCATAAGATATTACAAACTCTTGTGATCTGCGTAAACGGTACAACGGACCCGATATAGATAATGTCTGCAAATCTTGAGGGGAAACAACACTGACCCCAACTCTAGGTTATGAGTAGGATATCGTGACTCAGGCGGCTTCAGCTGCCAAGTAGCATACGCAATCAACCATCCACTCTACATAAGTACTACCCCCAAACTAGTGTTGGATGCATCACAAAATACCATGAAATCCTCAACACCCTCTGGAAGGGTCGATACCGGGGCCTCACATAAACTTTTTCATAGTGTCTCAAATATCGTCTGCTGCTCAGGGCCCCATCAGAAATCCACTCCCTTCCTCACCATACGAGTGAGGGGTACAAAAATCTTGGAGAAACCCTAGATAAATGTCCGATAATATCCCGCTAAACCCAAGAAACTCCTGATCTTTGAGGGAGATTTCGGAAACTCCCAATGCATTACGACCTCGATCTTGGCCGGATCGACCAATATCCCATTTTGGTTAATGAGATGTCCAAGAAACTGGACCTCTCGTAACTGAAACTCACACTTCGAGAGATTGACATATAGCCGCTCTCACCTAAATACTCCCAAAAGCTCTTGAAGGTGCTCCTCGTGTTGCTCTCTGGTCTTGCAATACACCAAGATATCATCAATGAACACAATAACTGGTCGGTTGAGCATTGGCCTGCATACTCGATTCATCAAATCCATAAACAATGTAAGCACACTGTTGAGCCCGAATGGCATCACCACAAACTCATAATGCCTACAACGAGTCTGCAATGATGTCTTCTCCATATCCACCTCTCTCACCCTCACCTGATGATACCCCGACCTTAAGTCGATCTTGGAGAACCAAGATGCACCCTAAAAATAATCAAAAAAGTCGTCAATCCATAGAAGGGGATAACAGTTCTTCACTGTCAACGTTTTCAACTGCCGGTAGTCAATACACATCTGGTGTGAACCATCCTTTTTCTTGACGAAAAATATCGGCACTCACCATAGCGAACTACTCAGCCTAATGAAATGCTTACCTATCAGGTCCTGAAGTTGAAAGGATAACTCCTGCATCTCGGGCGGTACCAAGTGGTACGACTCCTTGGAAATTGGAGCTGCACCTGTCACTAGGTCAATCCTAAACTCAACTTGCCTCTCGGGAGGCACATCGTATAGCTCCTCTGGAAATACATCAGCAAACTCCCGGACAACTGGCATATCAGAAACCGAGACCTGCTCCTCCACCCGAGTATCAACCACATAGGCAAGGTAATCCATACACCCAGGATGAATATATCGCCGAGCCCTGGCTGCCGAACAAAATCCTAACCCAACCCTGGTATCCTCTCCGTAGATGACCAGTTCTCCCCCACTTGGGGTTCAAAATATCACTTTCTGATCCTCGCAATCGATCATAGCACCAAACCTGATCATCCAATTGATTCCCACCATCACACATAAATCCCCCATGGGAAGAGGGATCAAATAAATCAGATAAGGCACCTCGAAGATCTCCAATACACAATCTAGATACACTCTGGATGCAGAAACCCCATGTTCATTGGCAATAGAAACCCACAACGGACACACCAACTTGCTAAGGGTCATACCAAAATCCATATTAAAAGATCGATACACGAAGAACCGACTCACGCTCGAATCAAATAACACAAGTGCAGGCAAAGAGTTCACTAAGAATGTACCTATTAGAAACATAAGCATAAGCATACCATCAATTAATCGACAACAAAATAAATAGAAACATACTAGTCACGACGTCTGGCGCTGCCCTGGCCTCCTTGATAGTGAGCTGAAAAGCACAACCCCGAGCCCTCGGAGGCTTCGCCCTACCCTGGCACGCATCGGTAATCCTCAGAGTGGCTGGTGTTAGGGCCTGTGTCGGCTTGGCGGCGAGAAATGGAAAGTTGAACATCACATGGCCAACCTGATCACAATGGTAGCAAATCCTGGTGCTCGGTACTGGGCCTGGATGGCGACAATCCCTTGCAATGTGCCCCTCTTTGCCACATTTTTGGCATCCAGAAGTAGATCGACAAGAACCCCTCATGAACGTTGCCGCACTTGACATAAGTGCAACCCCTCTGACTCCTAGGTCTCACATTAGAGGTATTGAACCGCTCTGCCACAGTCTATGACTACACAGGGGCCTACCTCAGCTCCCTTGTCAATGAGTGAACCATAGCGCTGAGTAGACAGAAACTAGCGGATGTCCGACTTGAGTATGCTCAAGTACCGGGTCATCCAAGCTTTCTCAGAAGCAACAAACTCAGGGAAAAACAAGGATCTCTCAGTGAACATCTTGGTGATCTCCTTCACGGACATAGTACCCTACGCAGCTCCAAATACTCATGGTCTAATCTCTCCCTCTCAACCATAGGAACGTATCTCAAGCAGAATATCTCATAGAACTGCTCCCATGATACCGCAACTCTTTGCTCTAGAGTGTATGAATAGTAACCAGCCTCCACCAATCCTTCGCTCCAAATTGAATAAGGTTCATAGTGCACTTGACCTTCTGGTCACCTGGGCAGGAGCAAGTAAAGAAACATCCCTCAACATCATATAGCCACCTCATGGCAATGATCGGACCATGGACTCCATCAAACACCGGGACTTCATATTGTCGAAGTCCCGATACTGGAAGGCTCTCCCCCACCAATCCCCATAATAGCGATGACCGAAGTGGCTACAGTAGCAGAAGCCTCAAAAAGTGTAGTGTATTGATCATCAAAGAAATTCATCATATCGGTCTTGATAGACCCAAACAACTCTGGTATCTGCCACCGAAAAATAGAAACAACCTCAATATGAATCATCTCCTTGACTTGATCCTCAGTTAAACCTGGCCTATACTGGCCACTTTCTCCTGCTCCTGATCCGGATCCCCTCATGACCACCATATTGAAAATAAACCAGAAATTTATCAGATGAGATGCATATCACACCGTAGGAACTAATCCACAACAAGACCCTAGGGGTTGTGACTTCTATGATATGCATACGGGACCTGTGCTTCTAGTAGTATGAGCCCATACTACCTTCCACACCTATCCGTATTTGTCCCATAAGATCATCACAACAACCCTAATAGCAGACACTTGGATATGCATACATCATATTGTCTTTTCATAGAGAAAGGCTAAGCATCCCTCAATTGGCCAGCTGACCCCACATAACTCATTATTGAAACTCCCACCAACCCTACAGCACTCGTATATGCTAATCATATATAACATTGGATCCAATCGATAGTTAAATACTTGATTCTACCCTACGCCCACAACTTAACAAGGAATAGGAAATAAGACCAAATCAAACATTCTCATGCTATAAAATCTTAGTTATGTATAATCTTATGCATACACTAAGCAACTACAGTAATGATGTCAATTTCATTCAAGAATAACCCTAGGCTACCAGGATATAATCAAGCAATTCTATCATGCAAATTCTGAAGATCGATAGCCTATCACTAGCATGTTGTTCTATCATAAACATAATAATAGATAACTGTGTGGTAACTTGGGTTCTACCTACTAGCTTTGGTTGATCGTACACATCGCATCCTTCCTTGGTTACTTTTGAAAACAAATTTGAAAATCATTTAAAAACCTTTGCAGTTCCTGAGTTTGAGCCTAGATTAACACCGATGTTCCTCCAATTCACTCAAACCAAGATTCTGATACCAAATTGTAAGATTTCAAAAATCACAACAAATTTAAAATTTTCAGAACAACCCATTTACCAAAAAGAATTGTTTACAAAACCATTTTTTCTAAAACATTATTTAAAATTAGTGTCTCCCAACATCCAATCAACATAAAACCAAGGATGTATACGGTCACATCTTTGCCTTGCTATGGTCCTCAGAAGTACTTGAAACAAAACCAAAATTGTAAGCCAATGCTTAGTGAGTTCCCCCAATGTGCCACCACATAAACATAACAAACAACATGCATACATAGCCTTCAATATGACTTAACCCCCTCACTAGGCCTTTAGCCTATTTGGACCGCTCTCCGAGCCTTCGGCCTGACTAGTCTGCCTTGCAGGCCTTCAGTCTATCTGGACTGTCTTGGGTATCTTGGCCTTCAACACAAAGTAGGAACGCGTCAACCTAATATACCATTACATATTAACATATATAACATGTACCATAATAATCAATAGCTAGCATATAAGGTAGTAATACAGATCTAAAAGATCACTACAACATTACAACATCATATATACCAGGATATAGATCTAACAGATCACTACAACATAACACATACGGTAAACCAGGATATCAACCCAATAGGCTGGACTTGGGGAAAACTCATCTCACATTCTGAGGAATAGCTAATCAATACTCTACTCCCTAATACCGACTCAGCCCAAAATGTAAAAACATTACCCATTCTATATTAATAACATTTTCCCAAAATACCCTTGGTAAAAACTGGTCAAAATCAACAAGTCAACTGAGTCAACCTGATGAGATTAAAACCACCTTTAATCTATGAAGATCGATTAGATCTTGAACAAGTATGTAAATATAAAACTGTAAGAACGCAATAATAAGAACAAGACAAGATTGAATCAAACGAGTCGAATGATTAAACAAAATCCTTAGAAGAGCTCGATTAAGAACATCAACTGTAGAGGATTGGTAGGTTACAAGAACGATTAAAGAAACCTGGAAATTCTATCTTTAAGCTCTCAATCGTTTCAATCGTTAACCTAATATGCATGCAAGCATGAACTTATATACAATACATAAAAGGCTCTCGGTTGGATAGGCCCAAACCGGAATACAAAATAACTTATACTATCGAGCCCAAAAGACGCAATCTTCAAAATAATCTTCAGCCCAAAAATCTCCCCTTTTGCGTCAATCTGAAGCGAGACCTTCACTTGTTACTTGGGCCAGCAACTGAAGCAGGTACCTTCTTCTTCACGGTGCTAAACAGACATTTGGTGATTGAGAGAATGGTCTGTCTAAAGCGGATGTACCAATTGATCATGTCGTTGAAGTACTTGATGTCATCAGCCGAGTTCTCTTTACACCGTTTGATAATCGATAACACATGCTCCAAACAAGCTGTGGTGTAAAGGTGTTTGTCAGCTAAAGCGAAGAGACATTTCTGTCCTTCGGCTCTAGTGAACATAACCGAGTTGCGTCTCGGGTCGATCTTGCCCATTTGCATTTGGTTGAGATCACTGGCCGATCCCACAGGAGCTATCTTCGGTTTCTTCTTGAAGACTGTGGCAACCTCCTGATCCATTAGGGCAACCTCCATGATGTAGCAGGCTAACATCCTTTTGACATGGTCTATAATGGGACCATATTCGGCTTCATCAGTCAAAAGGATATTATACAGGACAATCCAATCATGAGGATTTAGATTCGGTAGATCCGCCAGGGAGATAAGATGAGCAGTTCTTGCTGATCCTCGAATGAGCTTGAACTTAACGTTTGTGAATCTCCCTACGGCATAAGGCTTCAGCACTCGAACGTTCACAATCTTCTGGGCGCTCCTTGTAAGGTATTGAGGACGAGCAGCCTCCAGATAGAAGTCAATGAGCTCCCTGTCAAGCTCAGCGTTCGGATGTGGGACTTCAAATATGTTAGAGAAGGTGTGGAAGATGAACGCCTTTCGAGTCAGCGGCATGTCGAACTGCGAGTCGACAGTGTTGTTGCAGTCGAACGATATAACCGGCTCGAGCCATAATATGCTTGGAGTTTCTATGGCCTCTTTAATTAAACGTTCCCTGGTCCAGGCAGGGAAAAGAGTCTTTCGGCTCTCAAGGAGATTGTGGGCTTCCTTTTGCTTGCGTTCGGCTTCTTCAGCCTCTCGTGCCACACAACTGGCATTATCGTCAGCATTGCGACTGTTCTTTCGTTTCAACATGTCAGCAATGGTCTCCCTGTCTTCATCTTCATCTTCATCCTCAGCTATGTTTTTGCCTTTGTTCTTCACACCCGAACCCGAAGCTTGACCAGTCTGAGGTGGTTCGGTTGTGTGAGTAGCTTTGGAGGAAGGAGGTGGTTTCGATCCATTCTTCTCATCTCCCCCTTGTTTCGGAATGGACACGAAACTCGGTAGGCCTTCGATTTTGCTGAGAAGGTCCATGGCCGGAGAGAGCTTTTCAGCGAGGGTACGCCTCACCGAATGGTTTAGAATGGGATCGTGTGCTTCTAGGATGTTGGATAATGCTGCATGGACATCCGAAACACACGTTTTGATCACCTCCCTTTCGGATCGAAGAGCTTCCAATTGTTGTTCGGAGTTGGAAAGTTGCGTGCTCTTGACCTTAAGGGCAGTTGTTTTGCTCGCCAGACATCAAAGAATTTTCAGCTGCAAGATCCTCTTGTAGCTTAGCGAGGCGGGCATCGATGGAGGCACGAAGTGCCGAGTTGTCGTCACTTATATTTTGGCGTAGGGTAGCGAATGAAGTCAACTCCGTTGAGACAAATTTGGCCAACTGCTGAACAATTGGTTCCAAAGTCATCTTAGTGGCGTCGGCGCTTTCCTGCAAGGACTTCAGCAGGACGGAAGCGTCGGAGAATAGTTTATCGACTTTTTCGGTCGCTGCCTCACAGGCTCGGGTTGAGGCGTCGATAGCAGCAGTCGCGGAGGCCATCGAATCATGTTGAGCCCTGGAGAAGGCATCAACGATTTTCTGAAGGGCAGTTTCAGAGGGAGAGGACTGCTGGTTGGAAGAGGAGGCGAGAAGTAGATCAACGTTCTCGTGAAGCTCTTTAAGATGCTTCTTTGTCACTGGAGCATCATCCTCCTCATCACTCTGAACTTGAAACGGACTATAGTAGACCGAATCAAAGTTCATGTTTTCCCCACCAAGATAAGTGTCGTCTCCATCAGAGGCATTTTCTGGAGATGGAGGGGGTGGTGAAGCTGGGGGTGTTGTGGTTAGGGTATGTTGAGTTTGAGTATTGGGTGGTGGTTGAGTGTGGGTAGGTTCGGTTGTATGTGTTTCGGTTTGTGGTGGTTCGGTTACGGGAGGGGTTTCGGTTACTGGTGGTGTTTCGGTGGCAGTTGTGAAAATGGGTGGTGGTATAGGGAAAGATGTTGGTGGAATAGTGGGGTTTATGGTGGGAATGGAAGTAGGAATTGTTGGTGGTGGTGAAGGAACTGGGAAATTATGAAGTTCCATCTCTGGGGTAGGGGACCGAGGTGGTGTGTTGCCTCGCTGAGGAGATTCGTCTCCTTGAGAGCCTTCAGAACCCGAACTCGCACCCTCAGAGTCACTGGAAGAAGAGGGAATTACAAGCTTTCGCTTCTGTTGAGTCTTCCTCCTCTTCGGCTTTGGGGACTGTGCAGCCTTCGGTTGTTTCCTCTTTTTGGGAGAAGGTCCCTTTGGAGCTTTGGACGCTTGCTTCCCTTTTTCAGCCTTTTTGCCCCTGTTGGTCGGTTTGTCTGCATCATGAATCGACCTGAGCATATCCGGTGTCAGTTCCCTAGGACCAGTTGGCCTAAATTCCTTGATCGTCCGAATCAACCTGATGTCAGATGGCACGCCGCCATACATTGTCTCCGGGATGGAGCCAATGAAAGAAAATTTCGATGCATCTAAGACGATGATCTTCTTGGAATGGAACGTACCAACAGAAGACATCGATGCACCATCAGCAGTGGGAACATCAAACTTGTCCATGGCCCATCTTGTAATCAAGATCCAGAACCGGGCCAACGACACCTCAGAGTGTCGGGATGATGAAGAGAGGCTCTGGATGAGCTGTTGCCATAGGACCATCCCAAAGTCCAGATTAACCCCGTTGTAGATGGCATACATTATCGATAGAAAGAGGCGACTAGCACTGTCGGATCCTGAGCTCCTTTCTGACAAGCCCTTGAAGAGGACTGTGAACAAGCCATTCCATTGAGGCGGCAAGCAGGACTTCTTGAACTTTGCGACAGAGGTTAGGACCTCCGTGTACACCATGTTGTAAAACATGCTAAACAACATCCCAACCGGAATCGTTTCCGGGTTTATTCTTGAAGGGTCAACAGCCAACCCTAGCATTGTGCAGAACCGTTGTCGAGAAACGGATGTTTTGTGTTCAGCAATTTCAAAGAACACCCGTTCGACTGCCTTGTCGTAATAAGCAGTCGCGTAAACCTGCGATAGGGCCACCATGGGAACAGATTCGATTCTTGAGAGAGCGGTGGCTATTTGAGAGTACTTGAGGCACTCGATTATCGGCGACATGTAGGAGTCGTACGCCAATGGGTTGAGGTCAATAACCAGACATTGTTGTGGGCGGATGGGGAGGATCTGTGAAGTAGCATGAACGGAAGAGGATTCAGCCATTTTTGCAGGTACGAAGAAGATGATGAACAGGAAACTGTTTGGAAGTTTTTGCTCTTTGGAAATTTTGGAGGCAGTAAAGAGGTAAAAGGTGGTGTAGACGGCTTTTTATAGTGGGTGATAGGAGAGAGAAAAATCGTTTCAAATCTCTTATGGAAATACGAAACGGGTTCTTGAGTGACAGATGGATGACAATTGAGGCGTGCGATGATCACGTAGGAGAGAGAGTGTCAGATTCCTAGGATCACGCCGCCCAACAAGCGCCGTTTCAGAGAGAAATAACGTTTCCATTTCCACACGCACCTTTAATTCCAGAGTGATGACGCTTGGATATCGCACACGCGTCCATAAGTGTCAGTAAAAGCACAGCCGTTTCACATTCACACGCGCCCATTTTCACTGTCGTTTGAATTTCAATCCTTTTAACTCCCACCGAGTCAGCAACCTTTTCGTCTTATCCTTTTAAATGACAGCTTTTGAATGAAATAGCCACGTGGATTGCTTTTGACCATAACTTTATAATTAACCACCGAGTAATAATACAGCCTGTAAATAATTAGCAACGGAATTTGGGAAAATCAAAGATTTTCGTGCAAAGAGTGTAAAAGAAAAAGAAATAAAGCAACTCTTTTAAGGATATTCTGTGATGTCAATAATGACACGAAACTGATGATCCCGGGCACGAATCTCTTCCTTCAAGGTCAAGAGAGACCGTAAAGTGTGAGTGTGGATTCCCGTTGAATTACGATCAAACATTTATTAAGAAATGTTGAAAGGCTTCTTTTAATTAGGTTAAATAAGGGTGGCTTTCACTTTGATTCATCAATTCTGTTCTTGAAATAAGAAAGAAAGTGAACAAAGTACTTGTGAGACCGGTGTAGCCTGTTGAACAAGTAGGTAGGAATAAATTTTAAATTAGCTTGGGAAAAAAAATATAAAATCTCAGAGAAAAAATTAAAATTGGATCCCAAGGGAAGAAATGTTATGGTGATTAACAATTTCATAGGAATCGCACAAAAGAAAATTTGAGATTTCATTAGGGTACATTCGTCAATCCGTTGGTGAAAACTTGAGCAAATTAATTGTTCACCGTCAAATCATTAGGTGTTGAATTTTGGGTTTCACTCAGCTCGTAGTGACACGAAGCTAAGATCATAAACACAGATGTTGTGTAACCATAAACCTCAGTGGTAATGTCTGAGAGTTTCAAGGGTTACGTTGATGAAACGAATGTAGTGGAGAAGATTTGTGGAGATGGTGTAAGAAGATATAGTACCTCTGCTGCAAAAATAAGGACCAAGCAGGAAACTCTTAACTCATGTGAGAAAAGAGTGAGGTAGCTCACGATGAGAATAAATGTGTTAGCCTTATTGGGAAAACAAGGTTTGTGTATACCAGGTCATGAAGGCTATTATTCAAAATCTTATGAGGCTTAGGACACATACAGCAGCATGCTTCTAGGGACACTTAAGTAATTCAGCAATGATATCCCCATAGACGAAAGAACACACAGGAAAATAAATAATTTTTTTTTTGGAGTTTTTGAGATTTATAAAAAAAAAATAAAAATAAAAAAAATAAGTAAGAAAGAAAAAAAAATAAGACTTAAAAAAGAAACTTTGGAAAGAATATGAAAAACCGAACCCGAACGTTCGGTTGGTTTCGGTTGTAGAATATTTTGAAAAACCGAACCCGAACCTTCGGTTAGTTTCGGTTTAGGAAAATTTTGAAAAACCGAACCCGAACCTTCGGTTGGTTTCGGTTCAACAAAATTTAGAAAAACTGAACCCGAACCTTCGGTAGGTTTCGGTTTTGAAAAATTTTGAGAAACCAGGGAATTTAAACATGCAAGAGAAAAATACTTTTAACACAGAGAAAAACAAAATCGTACAAGAAATATACAACATAGAAAAACTACCTTTGAAGTAATGAGCGAGTCAGATGGTTGAACCGAACCCGAACCTTCGGTTGGTCTTGCTTCTTACGTTTGAGGTTGAGAGGTAGTGTGAGGTACTGACTCTGATTCCATCATACCTAGCCCTTGCAATATTTTATTGAATGATGCTTTAGGAAGAGCTTTGGTAAAGACGTCGGCCAGTTGATCAGTGGTTCTTACGAAGTGAACTTTGACGTTTCCATCTTCCACGTGATCTTTGATGAAGTGATACCTCAGTGCTATGTGTTTGGTTTTAGAGTGTTGCACTGGGTTATGACAGATCCTAATTGCACTTTCAGAGTCACAATATAGTGGGATCTTCTTCATATTGAGTCCATAGTCTCGAAGTTGACTTTGGATCCAAATCACTTGTGATGTGCAGGATGCAGCGGCAATATATTCCGCTTCGGCAGTAGACAACGACACACACGTTTGTTTCTTGGATTGCCAGCTGACCAACTTCCTGTCAAGGAATTGACAGCCACCAGTTGTGCTTTTATGGTCGAGTCCACATCCTCCAAGGTCAGCATCAGAATAGGCTTGAACGAAGAAGCCTGAATTGGATGGATACCATAGACCTAAGGAGGTGGTTCGATTGAGATAGCGTAAGATGTTCTTCACTGCAAGCATGTGAGGTTCGCGTGGGTTTGCCTGAAATCGAGCACAGTAACACACAGAAAACATGATATCAGGCCTGCTAGCAGTTAGATACATCAGTGAGCCTATCATTTGGCGATAGAGCGTGATATCGACAGCCGGTTTGTCTAGAGATGGGGTAAGCTTGGTGCCGAATGCCATTGGTACTTTGACTTTTGAGTCTCCCATCATGCCAAACTTCGCTAGGAGAGTCTTTGTGTAAGCTTCCTGATTAATAAAGATGCCTTCGGGTCCCTGTCTTATGTTTAAACCAAGGAAAAAGTTAATAGGACCCATTGAGCTCATTTCAAATTTAGTCTCCATCAGCTTTCTGAATTCAACTGTTAAGCTGGGATTCGTGGAGCCAAAGATGATGTCATCGACATAAATTTGAACTATCATAAGGTGGTTACCTTCCTTTTTGCGAAAGAAGGTTGGGTCAACCGAACCTTGTTTGAATTTAGACATCTTTAAAAATTTTGTAAGCATTTCATACCAGGCTCTCGAAGCTTGTTTGAGGCCGTACACAGCTTTATCCAGAATATAGCAATGGTTTGGATACATTTCGTTCACGAACCCAGGAGGTTGCTCCACATACACAGTTTCTTCGAGTTCTCCATTGAGAAATGCACACTTGACGTCCATTTGGAAAACTTCAAAGTTTTTGTGAGCAGCATAAGCCAGAAATATTCTAACAGATTCTAGCCTAGCTACTGGAGCGAAAGTCTCTTCATAGTCTATACCTTCCTCCTGACAGTATCCCTTGACCACCAGACGAGCCTTGTTCCTTATTACATTACCTTCCGTGTCCATTTTGTTCCTAAAAACCCATTTGAGACCAACAACCGAAGCATCTGGAGGAGTCGGAATGAGGCGCCAGACTTTGTTCCTTTCAAATTCGTTCAGTTCGGCTTGCATTGCTTGAACCCAATCAGAGTGATCGAGGGCAGTGTTAACTGTCTTCGGTTCAACTTTAGATACAAATGAGTTAAACATACAGAACTCAACCTTTGAAAATAAGGATGTCTGTTTTGCCTTCAGTTGTGATCGGGTCAGAACCTTTTCAGATACATCACCAACTACTTGAGAGATAGGATGATCTCTGGTCCATTTGGTAAGAGGAGGGTAATTCGGATCAAAGGTTGGATCTAGTTCAGCTTTAATCATTTCTTCTGGCTCAGATTGGCTATCGTAATCAAGTGTCATATCATCATGCTCCCCCTCAATTGATGAGCTTTGAGAAACATGAGGTTCAAGGGTTTCTTGTGGTGCTGGATTTTCAGGCGTTGAAGCACCTTCGGTTGGAGAGGTACCTTCGGTTGGAGAAACACCTTCGGTTGGAGTTGTAGAACTTGTCTCCCCCTCGACATGTGAGCTTGGCTCCCCCTCGACTTGTGAGCTTGGCTCCCCCTCGACTGAAGCATTGTTCGATGGAGGGTCATCAGTAGGCGATCCTCCTTCATGCATTCTTCTTGCAGTATCTTTGACAGTCCGCTTCATATGATCAACTTTGTTGTCTGCTGCACCTGCTTCTGAGAGAGAAGCTTTCTCTGGTTCGTCAAAGAGTTCCATAAATTTATCATATAAGTTAGCGATCGAGACTGTGACTTGGCCAGTTTGAGGAAAGATTTCCCCAGCGGTGTCTTCTTTGGCCTGTAGCTTCTTGACATAGCTATCGTCAAAGGTCACGTAGTATGTCTCTTCAATTCTTCTTGAACGCTTGTTTAGGACCCTGTATGCCTTGGATGTGAGCGAGTAACCCATAAAAATTCCCTCGTCGGCTTTGACATCAAACTTGTTGCGGTGTTCTTTAGTGTTAAAGATGAAACATCTTGAGCCGAACACATGGAAAAATTTCACATTGGGCTTTCTGTTGTTTAGAATCTCATATGGTGTGAGCGTGAATCGCTTATTGAGATAGGACCTGTTCTGTGTAAAACAAGCAGCAGAAATAGCGTCAGCCCAAAAATAAAGAGGTAAGGAGGCGAAACTTAGCATAGTTCGGGCAGCTTCACACAAAGATCGGTTTCGTCTTTCGACTATTCCGTTCTGTTGTGGTGTGTAGGGAGCTGAGAAATTGTGACTAATTCCCTTTTCTGCAAGAAACTCTTCAAACTCCCTGTTCTTGAATTCAAGACCATTGTCGCTCCTGATGTTGCGAACAACCTTCTTGAGTTGTACTTTAATTTGCTTAATAAACACTTTCAGCTTTTGAGTCGCTTCAGATTTGAGCTTTAGAAAGAACACCCATGTAAATCGTGAAAAGTCATCAACAATAACAAGAATATACTTGCTACCACCGATGCTTTCGATAGATGAAGGACCACACAAATCGATATGAAGTAATTAGAGTGGTTCAACAACTATTGTGTTGATTACAGATGGGTGACTTTGACGACTCTGCTTCCCCATTTCGCATGCAGCACACAAATGCTCTCTGTCGAACTTGAGCAGTGGAAGACCCCTAACATGACCTCCAGTGACAAGTCGGTTGATATCTTTAAAGTTGAGATGAGAGAGTCTTCGGTGCCACAACCAGCTTTCGTTGGATTGAGCTTTTGATAACAAGCATATAGCTGGGTTTCCTTTGATGGGTTTCATGTTTAGAGGAAACATTTCACCCTTTCGCTCGGACTTGAGAATCACTTTCTTTGTCTTTTTCTCTATGATTTCAGAACCTTCATCATCAAATGAGACTTTGAGACCTGTACCTCCAACAAGCTGAGATACACTGATGAGGTTGTGTTGGAGTCCTTCCACATAAGCCACCTTCCTTATAGAAAAGTCCCCATTTGTTATCATTCCGTATCCCTTTATGGTGCCGAAAGAGTTATTTCCAAACTTGACGTTGCCACCATTTGCAAGAGATTTGTATTCCCTGAGCTCCTCTTTCCTCCCTGTCATGTGACGCGAGCAGCCACTATCGATGTACCATTCTTCGTCAAACTGCTCGTCACTTATAACCTGCAAAAATTAGGCAGATTTAGGAACCCAAAGTTTCTTGGGTCCACGTGAGCTTTTCATGGGAACAGTAACAGTAAGAGAGATGTCAACTAGATATGTTCGTTTTATGAGAGTTGTTTCATCTTTCCTTTTAATGGTAAAAACTTTTATTTTGTTAGGATTGGGTGTGTTCGGTTTGGACTCTGGTTTGGATTCATTGACCTTCTGCTTTCCCTTTTGTTCAGCTGATGGGTGAGAACGGACAGAATTTGCTTTAGAGCAAGATGGAGATGAATTGGTGTACGAATTAGAAGAGGTAGAAGAAGTGGGTTTAGATGGAGATAGCTTCTTGATTGGAGACTCTAGGTGACCCTTTTGCTTTTGATCATTGGAGGGACTGACCTTAGAGTCTTGTTCTCTTTTGACTTCAGAACCGAACCTTTGCTTTCGGTTGGAATCGTCTTGTGAACCGAACCTTGGCTTTCGGTTGAAGTCTGTCTCGGAACCGAACCTTTGATTTCGGTTGGAGTCTTTTTCAGAACCGAACCTTTGCCTTTGGTTGGTATTTTCTTGTGAACCGAACCTTGGCTTTCGGTTGTTGTGAGATTCAGGCTTTCCTACAAGATTGTTTTCATACTTCAGATTCTTGTCTTGGTGTGAGAAGTATGCATTCTGGGATTGCCAGAATTGTTTTCTTTCAGAAAGGTTCTTCCTGTATCTTTGGTTCCTTTCTCTCTTCCTATTCCTCATCTGCTTAGGTTGATGATGAACATTCGTTTTCGTTTTCGGTGTCTCATTGGTTGGTTCCTTTTGAACTGTAGGAGTTTTACTTTGAGCTGAGGAAGCAGAGGGAATGTCTGAAGAAGTTCCACTTTGAGCTGAGGGAGTAGAGGGAATGTCTGAAGGAGTTTCACTTTGAGCTGACGGATCGTCTTCTTTTGCTGATCTTCCATCTTCCTGAGGAATATCTTTCGTACCACTAGTGCTTGGCTCATCGAAATTATCTGGCTTATTCAAGGGATCAGGTATGTATCTCCCTTTACTCATCCAGGAGGTTCTTTCAGATAAGCCAACGGTTTCGTTTGCATTATCTATTGGAGCTTCCCAGAAGTACTCATCACAGCCATCAGCATTGTCTTCGTTTACAATAGCTGTGAGTTCAGCTGTTTGATGTTCGGTTACTCCAGTCACCTTGTATACTTGATTCGGAGTGGTCCTGACCTTTTGATACACAACTGCTTTCTCTGCTAATTTCGGGTACTTTTGTTGGGACAATCGAGCGAACTCCACTGAATTTTCAGAAATAAGATTCTTGTGGTTTTCAGGTTCGCTTTTAACAAATTCTGAGCAGTCAACCATGTCCTCTACAGAAATTTCACTCATGTTATCGTCCTCGTTAAGCTCAGATGCATTTTCAACATCAATTTTGTTTTCTGAGTTTACGTTGGCGTTTAAAGAGTCAAATTTTTGTATGGTTTCGGTTCTCAGTTTAAGTCTATCATTTTCATCCAAAAGATTTTTAAGCATGTCCTTGTGGTCCTTGGATTTAATGAAGGACTCAATTTTGTCCAGTCCATACATGTAGGTCGGATTGACATCATCAGACGATATCACACTTTCACAATTGTAGGCTTCGGCATCGATTTCATCCTCCTTAAACTCTAGGAAGGGCAAAATCATGGGATGGATCTTTTGGCCTATCTCACAATCCAAGTGAAGCTGAGTAATATTAGAATATAAACGTTTAGCAATTAAACAAAAAACATTCCGCTGTTTTAACAATTTTAAATTGTCTCTTTGCAAATAAATGTTTTCGTCTTTAACTTTAACTAATTCCGACTCCTTTAACTCGATCCACATTCTCCACTCCTCACTCTTCGACGCCACCCTGCTTAATTGATCAGTTAGGTTAGAATTGGTGACTCGAGTTTGAGTTAAGCTGCTATCTAGATGAGAAATTCTAGTATTAATGTTTTTTAGTTCTTTCTCATATGAGGATGGTGGTACTTTAGATGAAATAAAAACAGATTGTACCTTCTTTATCAGTTCATCGAGCTCATTGAACTGCTGGCTGAGTGGTTTGGCCGTAAAGCACATGTCCTCCTGCACCTTCGGTCCATCGCTTCCACCATCGGTGTTGTATCCCCTCATTTGAGATACGTCAGTCACCATGAAGCATCTTCCTCCACTGCTTTCCTCCTTAGCCACATAAGCCTTTCCATGGGTAGGCTTCCTCACTTCATCGTCTTCTGAGTCGGTAGACCAAACTTCCGTGCTACCAAACTAGTCATCATTAACCGAACCCTGCACAATAAGAGCATTAATAGAAGGGTTAGCGGTAGACTTCTTCTTTCTCAACTCATCCAGTCTCTTCTGCAACACAGCTTCCTCATCATTTCCATCATCCTTTTCAGCCATCTTCTTAAGAACACAGTCCTTAGCATAGTGGTTTTTCCCTCCACAGTAGAAACAGTTTACTCCGGAATCGCCATCCACCTTCGGTTCCTTCTTGGGCTCCTCAGCCTTCGGTTCATTGTTCACCTTTTCAGAGCTGTAACTCCCCTGCCAGTTTCGGTTTTTGTTGCTGGGGAATCACTTCTTATGAACCTCTTGGGATTGGACACCATCATGGCATAATCCTCAGACGTGAGGTCATATTCTTCCAAGTTGAGGTCTTCTTCCTCCATCACAGCTTTACTTTTAGATAGGAGGGCCAACGAACCAAGACTCGAAACAACGTTCTTCTCTTGCAGCACAATCTTCTCTTGGGACTTGAGAATACCTACCAGTTTCGCCAAAGAGTATGATTTAAACTGCTCATGGGCTTTGACTGTGGAAACCACTGCTCTCCATTCAGACCTCAGTCCATTCAAGAAAGTAACCTTCTGTTCGATAAACTTTCTTTCAATATCGTGTTTGATCATCTTGCTGAGAAGATGATTGAAACGATCAAACGTCTGGGTCACTGTTTCTTCGGTCCCTTGTCTGAATTCTCCAAACTCAGATAGAAGCAAAGTTTGGATAGAATGTTCAAGATCCTCGTCTGTAGAATACAGTTCACGAAGTCTATCCCAAACTTCCTTTGCCGTCGTGCATGAGCTGACTAATCTGAATGTATCGGACTGAAGGGCGAATCTGATCAACCTTAACGCCTTAATATTGCACTGGAATTTGTCCTTTTCATCTTGTGCAATATCCTTCACATCCTTTAGCAGATCATTGTACTCCTTTTGTGTCTTAATGATTCTGGACGTTGCAGAATGAGAAAATGGTCCATTGATGATAGCTTCCCATATGAGGTACCCATTATCCTCAGATCCAATTATGTAGTCTTCGAAGTGATGCGCCCATACTTCATAGTCATGGGTGTATAAGATTGGAATCTTTGTCGTCGAACCGATGCTGTTGGAAATATTAATAGGGTTTGATTGCGTCTCGTCCATTATGATCGAAAAACCTGTTCAAAGATCAGACTTGTAATAATGCAGATTAGGGCAAAACAATAAATATCAAGATACGTCAATAATGAGATGACGGCTCAATAAATATTATTAATTGCAGAAAAACCCTAATGGAAATCTTTTTCACAGAAAAGATGTGTATCAATTACACAGCCTCCTGCTCTGATACCAATTGATGAGATTAAAACCACCTTTAATCTATGAAGATCGATTAGATCTTGAACAAGTATGTAAATATAAAACTGTAAGAACGCAATAATAAGAACAAGACAAGATTGAATCAAACGAGTCGAATGATTAAAAAAATCCTCAGAAGAGCTCGATTAAGAACATCAACTGTACAGGATTGGTAGGTTACAAGAACAATTAAAGAAACCTGGAAATTCTATCGTTAAGCTCTCAATCGTTTCAATCGTCAACCTAATATGCATGCAAGCATGAACTTATATACAATACATAAAAGGCTCTCGGTTGGACAGGCCCAAACCGGAATACAAAATAACTTATACTATCGAGCCCAAAAGACGCAATCTGCAAAATAATCTTCAGCCCAACACAACCCAGTCGAGTTAACTCAACCAATTTGACTTAGGGCTCGTATCCGGGGTGTACTCATGCTTTGACTGCAGTCGGGTGATTGACCATGTATGCTGTGTACTCCAGATTATGCATGGCGTACACCCGAGTTTAAATGGTATTAGGGTTAGTCTATTTATAGTGCATGCATGCACCGTATTTGGGTTAACAAGTTGTATCGCCCTATGTAGTCTTTAAAGAGAAGTTCTTGTTGAACTCTTCTAAGGCTATTGAATCTAATAATTCGGCAGTATTTTGATCCTCATCGTTCTTGTTGTTTTGTTGATTGCAGTTGTTAGAATCATTGTTTCAAAAATTGGTATTAGAGCAGGAGATTGTGTAACTCATACGCGTATCTTATGTCGAGTAGTATTATGGTTTTATGGTTTGAGTGTATCTGTTCTTTTAGTCTTCATCGTTTTCATCGATTGTAGACGTTGGATCGGGGTCCTTATTTTTTCCTAGACTCGATTATTGTTTTACACATCTAATTATAAACAGGTTTTTGGGAATCGACATCATGCAAACAGAAGATCCTCATACTTTTTCCTTCAATCTCTCAAGCAGCATTGGATCTACTACCATAATCCTAATCCTTTTTCTATAGTATTATGAAGTCTGGGTGGTGCACTTTGAAGATTAGGTTCTTCGCCTTGAAGATCATCGCACATTAATATGGAAATCCATGTCTAAGTAGAAGTTCACTCACACTGCCACAAGAAGGGTTACTAAGACTAAAGCCAAATAAAATGCTCTTCTTGTTGGCGTTAACGATGTTCCTCAATATGAAAAAGACAAGCTGATAAGTAATGTCAAGGCGCTGAGGATAATAAGATTCTCTTTTCCTCCAGACACGTTTCGTCTGGTGAGTGCATGTTATACGACCAAGGAGATCTGGGATTGATTAAAGGAACTCTACTCAAGTGATGCAGATTTGGAACATTCTGTGCAAACTTTGTTTTTATCAGAGTTTGGTGCCTTTGTTCAAAAGCTAGAAGAGAAGCTTAATTAAACATTTAATCATTTTAACCATCTCTTGAGCAGGATGTTAAAACACAAAATCAGGCGTGAACCGATAGAGCAAGAAGTCACGTTTATGAATGGTTTGAGATCAGAGTGGAAATTTGTAGTGTCCACGGTTAAAGCTCATGAATAGTTTAAAAGTTATTCTTTGTCAAAGATGGTGAAAATTTTGAGGTCCCACGAACATGAAGTAACGAAAGATGTTAAGCTTGTCTCTAGTATGGGATCGTTGGCCCTAGTTGCGAAGGGTAAAAAGGTTGCTGAAGAAGAATCAGAATCTAACATCTCGGATTCTGAATTTACCAAGGAAGAATATTCTATGATGGTTTCTAATACGAAATGATTCATCAAAAAGAACTTTGGTCGGTTCAAAAGCAGACATAGAGTAAGAAACTTCAGTTCAGAAAGTCGAGAGATGAAAGCTTCAAAAGCTCCCAAAAGGATGAAGATAAACAAGAGAAGAAGTTTCTAGGAGACTTTGGGTGCGACTGTAACTACTTCCATGTCAAGAACCATTTTTCCAAAGAGTGTATGCTGAGAAGGATAAGTGAAAAGAGTGAGGAAGAGAAAGATGAACCGTTTTATGTTCAAAATATAGAAGAGCTTAGAAAGAAAGAAAGTGCTGATAGTGCTAAGCCTGCTTTGATTGTGCATGAGGATGATGATGAGTTTGGACGTGTTGAAGTCAGGTCAACTAATTTGGAAGACGGGGAAGTTCAGAAGCCCACGCATGGTGGATATTTTGTAGTGAAGTATGGCGTCCATGAGAACGAGGGAAGATTGTTGATGGTTCGCTGTGATGTCTCGGAGCAGAGAGGATACACCACTGATAGCAGCCAAGCCGTTGACAACTGTTTTGCTACAAGACATGTTTCTAAACATGTCAGTGAATGCAAGAAAGTCATCAGTAAGGTACAATCCATACTCCAAACTCTTAATATTCTTGTCTCACGTTACGAATCTGAATTAGATGATTTAAATTATACTTTATCTAATTTTAGTGATAGTTTAAAAAGATCTCGTCTAGTTAATTCTAACCTAAGTGATCAAATCAGCAAGATAACAAATAAGAGTGAAGAGAGGAGAATATGGATAGAGAAGGTGGAGTTAGAGATTAGTAGATCAAAAGATGATGTTATTTATTTAAAAAGAGAAAATTTAGCGCTTTTAAAATAAAGAAATATTTTTTGTTTGATTGTGAAGCAGTTATATTCAACATTACTTAACTACAACTTGATTGTGAAATAGGTAAAAATATATACAAAATGGTTTTACACTTTCTCGAACTGAAAGAGGATGAAATCGATGTAGAGTGTTATAAGTGTGAATCCATTGTGTCCTCGGATGATATATCTGAATCTTACTGTTGAAACATAAAAGTGATCCTTTTGAACTTATCTACCGCAACGGTTCAGTACCTGCATCCAATTCAGCACCGGAGTCAATCTCTACAACTGAGACCGCAACCATTCTCCATCAGCAACCATATCAGTATCCGGAGTATTCAAGTCTTACTTATCTGCAGTCTTAGTTATTTTGTTTACTATGTAATTCACTCTATTGTCCAGCATGTCTTGCACGACTGCTCATAGAGTTATTCTTTTCTAAACTCTATAAATAGAGACTCTTTCTTATGTATTATGTACTTGTGATATATGTGAGTGTGAAAACTCTTAACTTCTCAATACACAAGATTTCTCATTCAATCATCTTTCTCATCTTCATCTATTATCAATCTTATTACTCTTCACACTTAAAATGCTATTGGAACATAACCTCTCTTCGGAGCAAGTCTTCTAGACTTAATCACTAAACTTGATCTCGCTTACTAACTCGGAGTGACTGCATTCCTTGTTATGAATCAGTTTAACTGTATTCTTGATATAACTTTTGTCATTTATCTTTCTTTACTTTCTGCAACTAACTATCTAACTATCTAATTATCTAACTTTATTATTGTTGAGCTTTTAGATCCTTAGAGGTAACTATTCCGCAACTAACTTGTTCTAACATTTGTTCAAGTGTGTCTCCAAGTTTTTCTCTCAACAATTGGTATCAGAGCCAAAGTGGTTGCTTTTTGGATATCGGAACTGTGATTTTCTCATTAAGCTTTCTATACCACTAAAGCTCATTTTTCAAAAAAAAAAAAACAAAATGGCACAATCGTTATCTCTAAATGTTTCCAATAGTGTTGGTGGTTCTAACCGAGCCCCAATACTAGTAGCAAATGAATATCATCATTGGTCACAAATAATGGAGAGGTACTTAAGACGATTGGGTAGAGATGTTTGGAGATCCGTGGAAGAAGAACCACATGTTCCATTCCTCACACCAATCCAAACTGACGGTGCTGCAACCAGACTAGGAGGAGGTCAACCAACTATGAGCCATCCTACCAAAGATGATCATGATAAAATGGAAAATGATGTTGTTGCTTTTTATGCGATTTCATGTGGTGTTGCTCCTGATAACTTTGATATTATCATAAACTGCAAGTCAGCAAAAGAGATCTGGGATGTACTCAAAAACTTGTATTAAGGCTTAGAACAAGCACAAGATAAGAAGCTCACAACCGCACTCAACGACTTCAACAACTTCAAAGCTCATACTGGTGAAAGTTTGGAAGACTCCTTCAAGAGATTCAACCTAATAGTCAAAAAGTTATCAAATGTCGGTACCATCCGCAGCAACCATGAAACCAATCTCCAGTTCCTTAATGGTCTAGGAAGACATTGGACTACAGCCAAAATGATAGTCCAAGGTGACGAAAATATTCACTCTTTATCACTCTACAAACTTTATGGAGAACTTCAAGCACAAGAATCCACTATACTCAAAGACTGTGCTGACTTCGGAGGACCATTTGCTCTCATAGCACAAGCTCCACCGCAGTCACCTTATTCTTCATCGTATGACACCCCACCTCAGTCATACGAAGCAGATTATGAGTATGATGATGAAGAAGAATTTCAGAAGGCTATTGCTCTAGTTAGCCAACAGTTCAATCGCATACCACCTTCCTCTTTTCGCAAGAATCAACAATTCAACAAACCACCATTCAACCGTAACTTCGGTTCTCAGAACGACAACTCTCGCTATTCTAAAGTCTCTCAGAACAATCAACCCAAGGAGGTACCGCAGTCTCCTCAGAACAATGACTCCGGTACTCAATCACAAGACAAGATTGATGTTGTAATTTGTCACAAATGCAACAAAGAAAATCACTTCGCAAAAGACTGTAAGGCCAACGTTGTCAAGGACAGAGCATTCTATCTCAGAATGGCTCAAGAGTTAGAAGAAAAAGAAAAGGAAAGGGCATATGTAGCTCAAGTTAAACGAGACCATCAAGTTTGGTCACCAGGAGATGAAGAAGAGACCATCAACAGTGTTACAAGAAAAGGAAAAATCCACATGCTGGCCACTACGGATGATGATGGGTTAGCAATGTTGAATAAAAACTACTACTACATGGCGAAAGATGGGACTCTAAGCATCGTTGAACAGGTAAAACTCATGATCCAAACTTTAAATTATATCATGCATGATTGTCAACCCTACATAGATGATCTTAATGACACTTGTGCTGCCGTCCTTTCAGACTATAACAAAGCCCTAGATGAGAAGAACATAGCGTCCCAAGAGATGTTCCACGTGAGAGGAAGACTAGATAACAAGAGACTTAAGATGGAAATGCTAGAAAGAGATCTAGAGTTAGAGAAAGATGCTAGAATGTTAAGTGAAACTGAATTATAAATAGCCTTGAATCAAAAAGATTTAGCTCAAAAAGAAATTGTACGCTTGAATCTTTTAATGGAAAAACTGTTTAATGAAAGTGAGGCTATTGAAAATTTAGTAAACAATGGAACCGTAGACAATACATATAATTGGGGTTGGTCAAATGGATATCCTACCGCAATGGATTCCTCACCCCGGTTCAACAAAGACAGAGTGTATGTCCCTCCTGATAGAGAATTTCATTTCCCTGTCAATGACAAGACTTTTCCCGAAGATATTAAAACTCACTTCGGTAGATTACACAATTTGAGAAATAATTGTGTCATTGAGGAAATTGTGCCTGAGGACTCTAGTCACATACATGATCAAATTCCCACCAGTGGCATAACTCACTCCAATTCTCAACCTTCATCCGAAGTTGATGAAGAAATTATCGTTGAAGGCCCCGAAGTCTCAGAGGACTTTCCATCCTTGTCCTCAGACTATAAACAACTGTATCAGAAATGTCACACCGCAGTCTCATCTAAAACCTACTCTGCAATAGTAAAGTCATCTTCACCGCAGTTAAAAAACATTGACTGCAACTCTTTAGTTCAAGGAACTACAACTCTTCAACCGATTTTTCACGAATTGCCTATAGAAAATTTTGAGGTAGGCCAATGCTCTCAAATTCCAGAATCTTCAAGTTCTGATGATTCTAGCCACGCTTTCAAAATAATTCAAAAGGTTCCAGGAAACCACAGTTGAATAACAATGACTGCGGTTCACCAAAAAACTTTTGGCAAAAAGAGCTTTCAAAGAGGAAATCAGATTTCAAAACAAAAGCAGACAAAGTTTTTCAGAAAATAGAAAACATGTAAGAATTCCTAAATCTAGGAGTCCAGAAAAATTTGTTCTCACAAATTACATTTCGAAAAATTCTTCTTTCATGAAAACAAACAAAAAGAAAAGTTCAGTTTCAAAAGTCACTTCTGCTACTTCTGACACAACCCAAAAAGGTGTCAAACTTTTTAGAAACTATGTTTTTCAGATCTACTCTTCAACTGACCCAAAATGGAAAGGAGTCTTACCCACTCCAACACTTTTAAGATCAAATCAAAACAAATGGAAAGGAATTTTATCAAATCCACCTAGAACAAATCAAAGATTTACACATACGAAACCTCGTTCAAAACAAACTTTTCAGAACTCAAACGTCAAATCTTTCAAAAGTTATCCTCCTCAGACTAATTTCAAGTCCAACACACCCCATAAACCGCTGACCAAGCACAATGTCAGATTCAATGACAAACCCTCTTTTTTCAAATGTCTGTGCAACTGTCAAAGGTTTTTATCTCGTGTCAAGTCAAATCAAAGTCAGTAATCTCACACTTTCCAGAAAACTCGTAACAATCCAAATCTGAACAAACACCCAGGACTCGGTTTGAAAAATGACAAAAGACCTGTCCATGCAACCTCGGACCATGCATCATTTAAGAATACATCAATTGTCCCTGGCTCCAAATTTGTTTGGATGCCTAAACTAACCGTTTATATCTCAGGCTTTGTGCAAGGAGGAGCAAGAAGAAAAATGGTTAATTGACAGTGCCTGCTACTTGCACATGACCGGAAGGTTAAAGTACCTTCGGGATTTCAGGCCTATATGCAATGGTGGAAATATCATGTTTGGCAACAATGCAAACGGTGTCATCCGAGGTTACGGTGTTCTCACTACGGGGAACTTTTCTATTCAGAAGGTTGCTTATGTAGAAGGTCTTAAACACATTCTTATCAGTGTTGGCCAATTATCTAAGGCAGGACATCGATTTGAATTTGACAATCAATTTTGTTACATAATGACGAATGATCGCAGCACCTACTTAATCAAGTCACGCTGCGATGGCACGATGTACCCTCTTGATGTTTCTCTTATCATTGGGAAACTGCAGCTGTGTTTTCTGTCTAAAGCTGTATCCGAAGTTTGCTGGCTATGGCACCGCAAACTTGCTCATCTCAATTTTCGCTACATCAATAATCTTGTCACAGGAGAACTGGTCTGTGGTCTCCCTATTCTCAAATTCAGCAACGAAACTCTTTGCCCAAGCAATCCAAAGCAAGTCACCCTCTGATAATGGATTCTTCTATCTCTGAACCACTGGAGCTACTACACATCGATCTCTGCGGTCCCTCAACCGTAGCCAATCTTCACCACAAAAAATATATACTGGTTATTGTTGATGACTATACATGCTTCACATGGATCTTCTTTCTTAGACTCAAATCAGAGACATCGCAGATCTTCATTAACTTCATCAAAGAAATCGAACTTCAAATCAAGCTTCCAGTCAGACGCATCCGTAGTGGTAATGGAATTGAGTTCACTAATCATCTTCTGACCAATTTTCTAGTTTCCAAAGGCATCTCTCACAATTTTTCAGCATCCTATACACTGCAACAAAATGGTGTAGTAGAAAGAAGAAATCGCACACTCGTTGAAGCAGCCAGATCCATGCTTAACTTCGCCCAACTTCCTCTTTATTTATGGGCCGAAGCAGTAGCAACCGCATGCTTTGTTCAAAACCGAAGTATTGTGTGCAAGCATCTCAATAAAACGCCATATGAAGGCCTCAACAATCGCAAATCCAATGTTCGTTTCTTTCATATCTTTGGATGTAGATGCTTCGTGATCAACAATAGAGATCAACTCAATAAGTTTGCACCAAAGTCTGACGAAGGTATCTTCCTTGGTTATTCCACTAACAAGGTTGCATATCGAGTGCTCATCAGAAGAACAAGGTTGATCATTGAAAGCTTTGATGTGAAATTTGATGACTCTCACATCCGCAGTGCACCTCCGTCCACCGAAACAACTGCAATCATGGAAAGTGACATTCCAGCAAATTCTAGACCTCTAAATCTAGTTGAAATCAACTATGATGATCTGTTTGATCCCATTGAAACGGAGAAACTATCCGAAGTCCTAGTGTCATCCGCAGCTCAACAACAACATGCCAACGTATCTGGACCTTCTCTATCTGAAGTAGTATCACTCAATACTTCCACCTCTCCGGTTGAGGGGGAAAGCTCTACTCCGGATATTTCTACAACCGTTGAGGTTCCAGTACCTGATCCTGCTTACATTCCTACCCGAAGTGAAGTCTCACCATCAAACGAACCTTCGGACGACTCAGATGACGAACTCATAGAGAATATTGACACTAGATCCGATCCTAGGATTGTCGCTCTGTCATCTGCATTCCAGGGGGAACCTTCTCAGGATCTAGAGGAACTCCCATCCGCAATCTAGGGGGAACCTCAATCTCTGCCAACTCCTCAAGAAAACCCTTCTTTAATAGGTCAAGATGATTCCGCAGGATGTTCTCAAGTCCAGGGGGAACTGCCTTCCCCAACCGCAGTTTCCTCTGATATCCAAGACATTCCTTCTACCGCAGCTGCTGATCATCTAATTCCACGTCTTCATGTATGGACAAAAGACCATCCACCAGGTCAAATTATCGGGAACCCATCAGCAGGTATCCAGACTCGGTCTTCTAAATATTTATCTAACCACTGTCATTATGCAGCATTTATGTCTTCAGTTGAACCTCGAACGATCAAAGAAGCTCTGCTTGAACCAGACTGGATAGCTGCAATGCAAGAAGAATTAGAAGAATTTGAAAGAAACAAAGTATGGCAACTTGTTCCTCTTCCACAAGGTCATACTATTGTCGGTACAAGATGGGTTTTCAAGAACAAGCTAGACGAATCTGGCTCAATCATCCGAAACAAGGCAAGACTGGTTGCCAAGGGCTATAGTCAACTAGAAGGCATTGACTACCATGAAACGTATGCTCCGGTAGCACGAATGGAAGCCATCCGAATCTTTCTAGCATATGCAGCCCACAAAAATGTCAAGGTACACCAAATGGACGTTAAGAGTGCCTTCCTCAATGGTGAACTAAAAGAAGAAGTTTACCTTCAGCAACCTCTAGGATTTGAAAATGTTGAATTTCCAGCCTACTACTATAAGCTCGAAAAAGCAGTCTATGGCCTGAAACAAGCTCCAAGAGCTTGGCATGAGACACTCTCTGAATTTCTTGTCTCATCCGGTTACAAAAGAGGAGTGATTGATCCCACATTATTCAGAAAAGCAAATGGTGACCACCTTATGATGGTACAAATATATGTGGATGATATCATTTTTGGGTCTACTGATCAAGATATGGTAGATGAATTTGCAAAGCTCATGACCAACAAATTCAAAATGAGCATGAATAGAGAGATCAACTTCTTTCTAGGTCTTCAAGTCAAACAAATTCAGCAAGGAATTTTCATTCATCAAGAAAAATACACCACAGAACTTCTGAAGAAATACTCAATGGATAACTGCTCTTCTGTTAAAGTCCCTATGGCCTTCGGATATAAGATCTCTGCTGATCCATCTGGTGAACCTATGGATCACAAGACTTATAGAGGCATCATTGGTTCACTAATTACCTCACCGCAAGCAGACCTGACATTGTCTTTGCAACTGGTGTATGTGCAAGATACCAGGCTGATCCAAAAGTGTCTCACATGACCGCAGCCAAACAAATTCTTCGGTATCTTAAAGGAAGCAAATATATGGGTTTATGGTATCCTGAAGGCAACGACTTCAGTCTTCAAGCCTTCACCGATGCGGATCATGCAGGTTGTAAGCTCGATAGAAAAAGTACTTCAGGTGGATGTCAATTTCT